>NW_024879980.1:0-49897 GCF_900700415.2 Clupea harengus | reverse complement strand
GGATCTTCTCTTTGCAGCGAGTATGTTTGAGACCAAATGTAACTGAATTCGGGTCCTGATGAACATAGGGAGGATAGAAGGAAAGCCTCAAAATCGTTCATGTATTCTTTTATGTGCAGTTTGTGCTCAGTAGTCCGACTGTTGGGCAGTTTTGAAAATGAACATATTTTTAAGACATTTTGGTAATATTTTGTGCTCTGTTTTAAAGAGTACAAAATAAGTCTTTGGATATTCTTTTCCTTTTGCATGTTTCCCTCAAGTGCATACAGATTTTCTGAGGTATTTTAGGATGGGGATCCCTGTGTTGCTCAGGTTGGAATTCTGTGGTTCAGGTCAAACTATGTATGTCAGGGGGTGTGCATTTGTCTCTTCCTTGATATGCCTGGAATGCCAGGATTTGTTAGAATATGGGCTGTTTGGAAGCATTCTCACCTGTCTCCCTTAACTTCTATGAAGTTGCATTCTCAGTCCTCCTGGTCAGGTGTGCAGGCTCAGGTCTCTCACATCACCTCTGCACTGAACTTGAGGGCGTTTCTACAACATGTAGGTCACCTGCTCTATTGCAGAGTCCAGAATCACACCCTGAACTATAATTTCCTACTTAATTGGAAAAAAAGCACATGAATTGAACATTGATTTCTCTTTATTTCGAATATCATCAACTTACTCGTAATTGGCTCACTATTGATATAACCAGTGAAATTGTAATTCTTGCCACCTTGCATTTATCTGCATTTTTTATTACACCTGTTTATTCACTGACTGACTGTTAATGAGGCCAGCTTTGGTCGATTAACGAAAGATCACGACTAGCTGAAGTCTTCCTTGAGTGATGACATTCTTCACGTGACCTACATTTTTTAGTCTCTTGAGACAGATGGATAATAAGCTCCTTTTTGGGCGCAAACCTTGGAAGAGTGTGACGTGTTGTTGTTTGCTTGTCATTGTCTTGTATCGAAGTCGCAACTAGTAGGCTATCATTATGACTTCTCATGTTTATTGTCCTAAGCTCTTAACAGAGCACGTAGCCCTTCAGACTATCTCTAAATTGAAAGAGCCAAACAGGCATGAACATATTTAACTCTCTTTTGAGACACTCATGTCAGCGTTTGCCTTGTAAACTTGGGTCAGGTGACACAAGTCACCCCTAAACATCTATATAAGCCCACTCCTCTGCCTGTATTTGGTCTTAAATTGGCTGTGGTTTTGGCTGTGTGGTTTCCACTCTTGCCAGAAGACTGAATTCCCCTGGCCCTTTCCATGCCTCTTGAAATTAGCCTCAAAGGGATGCTGGCTTCCTAAAAACTGCAGCTGTCACCAATGGGAAAGACTAGCCCTGCCCTCTTTTCTGCCTCTTCACCTGTAGCCTCGAAGGCTTTGCTGTATTTGATGTGTAGGTACATACACTTTTATATACATACATATAAAGATATACTTAGCACTGTTATGTGCCACCTCTTAATCCACTCGATCAGCATTTATATTAAATGATCTCTACACAAAATCAGCTACATGTTTTTTCTGGTTGCAAGAACACAAAGCTTATCCTTTCTCAGTCAAAGGAGTCTTGTGCCAGGATGACATGATGTGCTCACTTAACTTGTTTTGTGTTCAAACAAAAAAAAAAAAACAACAAAAAAATACATACGTCAAAATGTACACTTCACTAGAAGATAGAGTAAAAAGGCAATGTCGAGTTTAGCTGTTAGTGCATCACATGGCTAACTTGACTGTCTTTTCAGC
This sequence comes from Clupea harengus, assembly GCF_900700415.2. Classification (NCBI taxonomy): domain Eukaryota; kingdom Metazoa; phylum Chordata; class Actinopteri; order Clupeiformes; family Clupeidae; genus Clupea; species Clupea harengus. Next base: position 48,154 of record NW_024879980.1, on the reverse strand, counting down.
TAATGGCAGGTAGAAGTGTATTTACATCACTGACTTCGGGCTAGGCATTTTCTGCCTGTTATAGAGAAGGCTACCGAGGAGTCTCTGTTGGAAAAGGATCCTTGTTGCAGATTAGTGTTGGAGGCTTGCATGTCTGCTCTTGACTGCATGCAGTATTTCCTCATAGCAGTCATGTTGATCTCTCTTGCCAAACTGAGAACATTTAAGAGCTCAATGGGCATGTCCTCCAATTTTTTTCCTCTTTGTTTTGGAATTTTGCATCACTGTCGTTGAGCAAAAGCAGTAGCATGATTAGCTTTCAGTGATTTAGGTAAATTTTGGCTAGAACGGTTAAAACCTTCACAGAGCATAACATACCAGCGTCTGGCTGGTGGTAGGATCCTCTGTGTCGTTGTGTTGGGTGACCCCGATCTTCACCGCAGTGCACATTTTCTAATGGAGCGCTACCTGGACATAATGCTTTTACTTTTGTTTTAAATTCTCGTTTATGTGGGAACGTGCTATCTGTATGTATCTGTTGGCAAATTGCCATTTGCTTGGGTGCCTAGTTTTGTTTCTTCTCTCGTTAACATCAGTGATCTCACTGAGTAATTATACTTGCTGTGATTTGTATGTTTTACAAATTAAATTATGTTGACCATCTTCAAGTAGCATCAGAAAAGAAAGTAGAAGACCCAGTACAATGCACACAATGTTAACATCTTTGTGCATGTGTTTTTGCTGTAGAGACCTATTGGTGACATGGTTTCTCTGGTAATGGGTTAGTTTCGAATGGATGATATTCATTTCTTTCCTTGGATGTTGTTTGTTTTGAGCGAACCTGGTGAATACACAATACAGATAAATGAACTCATCCGCACTCAGTAACACTTATATGGCTGTGTTGATTTTCAGTTTATTCCTAACTTTGGGAAATGTAATGGCTTTTTTAATGATTACTACAAAGTTGTCTTGTTAAAAATATCTCTTAAATTAAGGTACAGGTTTGATTTCAACAAGGAAAGATTTTTATATATAAATATATATTATACTCCATTAAGGAATGTTTAGAACCATCTTACTCCAATGTGGATGTAGCCATTATTACGCCATTTTATGACTTTGTAAAAGAATTCACTGTGTGAAAATTGGTTTGCATTTTTGTATAATACAATCTGCTTTTTGTTAGAGAGGAGAGGGTGGCTAAACAGGATGTTTGGAGACATGAGAACCTGTGACTTTGAGAAGAAAATGTAACTTGTGTAAAACAGTGATTCTAAACCGAGATGGATGGATTAAATGATATTGGTAACACTGCTTTGATAATGACTGTGTTTTTTTCTGTTGTATAAAAAAATATTGACCTGAAATCTTAAATGCGCTGCTATTTGTATAGCCTAGTTGGTTAAGAAATATATAGGCTAACCTTATTAATTCGTTCATTCATTACATCAAGAAATATTTGACTTCTACATATGATGAGGTCTAATTTAACAATGTCCAAACCCACAGAAAGGAGGACACCAGTCAAAATGTCAATGTTCAGACAGAGTACAATACAGCTGTTTCTTCTCTAAGCCAAGAACTGAGAAACTGCATGATTCTTGTAGGACGGACACACGCACACACGGTCTTCATCGGAAGTGAAATAACCTTCATCCTCATTTAAAGTTTATTCGAAGCATGTCAACATGGTCAAAACAGGGATTCATGTTAAAACAATGCACAGACACAGTAAAAGTATGAAGAACACAGTTGGCATACAGATAAACAAACTACATAAGGCACAGATATGTGCTGCAAACACCATTTGGAGGTTGCCACAGGTAGTTCTGATGGTCTCTTAATAGGACTCTCACCCATTTGCTTCAATAGCATCATATACTTAAAACACTTTTTTTTAAATACTTCTGTTTCTACTACTATAAAATGCAACGTGTCCCTGAATATCAGAGTCTGATTATGCTGTGATGAACCTGTGTAATTTCCAGTCAAATGGCCTGAAGGAGAAATCTCAGTAGTAGAAGAATATGGTTATCCTTTCCAGAGAGGGGAGCTCAAGTGGATTAGTTTTGTGTCACTGTTTAGTCTTCGAATACACGCCATGTCCTCTTCCCCCAGGGAAAATTCAAAGACCTTTCAGAAGGGTACAGAAAAAAACAAGAGTTAAAGATGCATGGGGACTTAGGCTAACAGTCTTCATACTCCGACTGCCATCACTTCAACAAACCTCAAGGGGTCAGACGGAACTTGTGCAATTCATAATTTCACGAGTACACAGCTTAGCGACAGCTCGTCTAAACTGAAAACCACTGAAGCAGAACATAGGCTCTACTCACGTTTGCTGTCTACTGACTGAATCGACCTTCACGAAGCATCAGATTAGTTTCGAATATTTAACAGGCACACAAAACTAACCATTCCCACCTACATTTAGACCAAATTCTGCTGTTAGATATATACTGTCATATATTCCAAAACTACTGACACAGACAAAAGCAATCTTGTTTCCCCATCAGACCGATATAAATGTTGACAGTTGATCACTTTAGGTCAAGCACTGATAAAAAAAAATTAAATAAAAAAAAGACAATCATCCGTCAATACTGAGCCTGATCAGCCCCCACTGTGAGTGACATAGGTAATTAGAGATTGATGGCACCTCTGTCAAGGCACACGTGTTGGGTCCCAGCTCACATGTCTCCCATCATGCAACACCCTCAATGCCACCATGTCGGTGTCCTCTAGTTGGAACCCAAAAACCTGGAGGGTGAGCCAAGCCAGTTATAGCAAGAGGGCACAGAGTTAAAGAGGAGAACAACAGAAACCAGGAAGCACAGAATAAAATGTATATATATATTTATATACATTCCAGGTCATGTGATGGAAATATAACAGAGCAACCCATAACAGGATCAATGATTGACCTAAAGCACCTAATGGAATAGACCACGTCGCCAGCGGACCAAAGACCAAGCGCACGTTAAAAATGGATAAAGTGAAGGTGGTCACCATGCAAAGGAAGGACAAAACTATTGGCTCACTGTTGCATAGACTCAGAGATAACCACTACATGCACTACTGTATGTAAACTAGGATGGTGTAAGTAGAAATAGTGGGGATCCTCATCAACATCCCACTCACTTTACAGTTTTCCAGAATTCTCTCCTTCTTGGTGGACTTAGGGATTGTGACAGCTCCATTCTGCAAAGAACATGGTCCTCAGTTTACAATGCAAATGACCAATACAATGTAGACAGGGCAAACAGAATGTATTTAACTTAACTACGTGATGATGCATTGATACCAGTATATGTAAAGAAATATAATGATATACATACCTGTATGCTCCAGCGTATACAGATCTGGGAAGGGGTGCGCTCATATTTCTCAGCTATCTTGAGAATAGTAGGATGACTAAGAGCCTGGCCCTTGGCCAGGGGGCAGTAACCCTCAAACACAATCCCCTGCTGGTGACAGTACTGCAACATCTCCTCAGGCTGCTGGAAGGGGTGGTACTCAACCTGCAAAAACACATGTAGTCTAAAAAAGGACCAGGCTGAACTAATAGTTCATAGACATACAAAATCCTTTGGTGTAAAAATGACCTGTCCTAGAGAGTCTGAGCCAGCCTGTATCAACAGAGCAAACACATGCTGAACAACCAGGGAGGGCTGTAGGTATCAGGTACACTGCCCAGTCACACTCACCTGGTTGACGTGGGGCACTATGCTGCAGTCCTCCTTTAACTCCTCCAAATGGGGAATGAGGAAGTTGCTCACTCCGATTGCCCGGCACATCCCTGTCAAATGCACAAATACATATAAATTGATACATAATACTACACATTTTTTGTCTATGAAATATTGGAGAATTTAGGGAAAAAAATACTTTTTGCTCTGCACCTTCATCATAAAGCTCCTCCAGAGCCCGCCACGTTTCTGCTCGCATCTCCCGATTGGAGCGACCAGGAACCATGCAGTCGGGCCAGTGCATCAGGTACAGGTCTGAGAAGGCAGGGGGAAGTGTCTATATGTTCATATCACTAACAAATGGTGATGGTGGTATCACAGTCTATTAAAAATGTCATTGGTACCTAGGTACTCCACTCCCAATCTGGCACATGAAGCCTTGCAAGCCTGCTTGGTGGTTCTATAGCCATAGTCTCCAGGCCATAATTTGGTTGTCAGCCATACATCCCTCCGTGGGACGCCGCTCTCCTGAACAGCTTTAGCCAGGTGTTCCTCACAATCATAGCGTTTAGCTGTATCAATGTGCCTCACACCACACTCCCGAAGTGCGTATACAACAGCTTCGTGTGAGTAACCACCATCATGTGAAGTCCCTGAAACCGACAAACAGCAAGTAAGGTGTTGCATTAGTACGAAGATGCGAGTTATACGGTGTGTCAAGTGCCTTGATGACACATTGTGACAACTGCAGAACATGGTTCAGGCTCATCATTTTTGACCGTAGAGCTCTAAACTGCCCTTTCAGGAATGTGCTAGAAATCGGAGTTGATGACTTTGCAATAAAAGGCTACATGCAGATTAATTCGCAACAATGTAGCAAATTATTCCACAAAAGTAGCAATAACATGAGCGATATTACTCTCCCAAGTAGCTTAAACTGTAAACGGCCACTTGAAAATGAAAAGTTACTCACCCAGTCCAAAAATGGGTATTTTCAATCCATTGGAGAGAGCAACCTTTGGACAAGACAGCATCTCATTTGTTGAAGCCATGGATTTATTGAACGTTGGCTAAAGAGTAACTTTGGTCAAATGGGATGTTATGAAACGATCATCTTTGGTGGCAAGAGGTTTCCAGAACGCATACATCATTCCCGCATAGGTTGATGAGCCTGAGCTGTCGTAAAATTCCTAGTAGGAGTTATTAGGTTACTGCTTGCCGGCATTTTTGCAGCAATATGTACGTATTCCAGAGCAGAACAAACAAACACTAAGTAGTAATAAATAGGCTACTGGGATTATTTTTGAAGACGATACAAATTAAGTGTGAACGCTGCATTGTCCTCTTTACTTTGGATATAGGTCTTACAAACATGGCCAACGTGGATCCCTGGTTGACGTCCTTTATGGAAGTAGCCAACTATATGCCACACTCCCGTCGCTGACGTCAGGCTTTGATGGAAAGCTCTATCTCAACATCACCACCTAGAACCATAGACATAGTATACATGTCTATGCCTAGAACAACTAGCAACTACTTATGACACTAGTTTTTACTGTGCTTCTTTCAGGACCTAGGTGCATCTACGGCTGCGCAGGGGCGAGTTTCAGAAGCGCAGACAGAACTACTTTGAGAGGAAGTGGGAACTTTCCAATTATGAAAAATGAGGTAACTTTAGCGTTTCATTAAACAAATACTAAAGTGCTTAGATTTTCTTCAGAGTACCCAATTAAATAATTCCAAGTAGTTTCTTAGCTAAATAAATAAGCTATGACTGAAGAGCGTAAGACCAATTCCAGTTCGTGAAAATGTGCGTTTACGCTTGGTTCGCGTGTTAAACAGGTTTGGAAGTTTGTATGCTCATAATGCTAAATGTGCTCTTCTAGTAGCCTACCATTAATGTAACTTTCTCTCAATAGGATTTCTCTTCGGGGCTGTAGGATGAACATCCTTCGAAAGGCACATCTGATACTATTCGCACTTCTGTTTATCTTGGTTGGGGCATCTCTGACATCTATGCTTCCCCAGACCGTGGACACAGATGATGGCGAGGTCATGGGTGTTCTTCGCCGAAAAGCTAATTCATCTCCTCAAATGAAGGATTTTTTTACTATAGTAATCCAGACATACAATCGAACAGACATCCTTCTGAAACTCCTCAATCACTACCAGGCAGTGCCTCACCTGAGACAGATTGTCATCGTATGGAACAACATTGGAGAACGGCCGCCACGGCAGTTATGGGAATCCCTTGGTCCGCATCCTGTCCCTATTGTCTTCAAGGAGCAAAGCGTTAATCTTATGCGAAACCGCCTGCAGTCATTTCCGGAGATAAATACAGATGGTAGCCTATCATCAGTAATGTGTGCAAAGTTACCGATCGGCACACTTCATTTGTTTGGTCGTGTCACTGTTGCAAAAAAACAATAACGTTGTTAGTACTCTGCAGCTGGGACGACCCCAGTATTTCCCAGGCAACAAATATGAAGTGTGCGGCCTACTGTAAAATGTGTGAATGAGTAATACCAGATCATTGAATACGTTTAAACTTGTGCACCCAATAATCCCTATGAGTATTTTAATTATTTTTAAAATGATTTTAACCTGATTAAGTTTGAAGAAAAATCCTGTCCAATCCTATTCATGATTATTCAATAGTTTTCCTTATTTTCTCTACAGCTGTACTAATGGTGGATGATGACACGCTGGTTAGTGTTCCTGACATCACCTTTGCCTTCTCTGTCTGGAAGGTAAAATAAATGAAATTTACAGTCTTGTTTTTCAAAACTGTCCTGTAGTAGTAGATTTGAAGGATTTGTGCAGTCTTGTGTCCTTATCTCATCTTGATTCTCCAATATTTCCTAGTTCTCATTGTGTTCATAATCTCCAGTGTTTTTACGTTTCAGCAATTCTCTGATCAGATTGTGGGCTTTGTACCACGCAAGCATGTGACCACAGCCTCTGGTGTTTACAGCTATGGTAGCTTTGAGCTCCTGGACACTGAAACTGGTGGAGGTGACCGGTGAGCCAGCTGATACTTATATTACGCACTCTCAATTTGTCTCTGTGTCTTTCACTTTCAACCACACATTCACCCTGAGAAGTAATGCATGATTTGAGACTGTGCTCTGCTGTGCCAGGTACTCCATGGTTCTGGTTGGTGCTGCCTTCTTCCACCGGCGCTACCTGCAGCTCTTCCAGGACCAACCCAGCCAGGTGCACGCCCTGGTGGACGAGACACAGAACTGCGATGACATCGCCATAAACTTCGCCGTAGCCCTCTGGTTGTCACGGCAGGACAGGTCAAAAGCACGCCCCTCTGGGGTTCTGGTAAAGCCTGTGGACATCCGCAACCTGGAGCGGGATGCAAGGAGCGGGTATGTTGGCATGTGGCACCGGCCCGAACACATGCTCCAGCGCTCCTACTGCCTGAACCGTCTGGCGCAGATTTACGGCAGCATGCCCCTGCTTTACTCCAACATCATGCTCACACAGTTTGGCTTCCCGAGCTATGCCAACCACAAGAGCAAGATATGAAGGACTTTCAGAGGTATGGCACAGTTTGTAGGCTGCAGGGTGTGTCAGACAGAACAGGTTTTTCAGATGGTTTGAATGCTTTGTGGTGGTTTGGAATAAGGGTGAAATGTATGTGCAAGGTTATTCAATGTGAGGGTTTAAGGACCTCCTGACAATCGTGTGAATCACAGGGTAGTCATCAGCTTTCAAAGACAAGCCATTTTACAATTTAATGTTTGCATTGGGTACATGGCTAAGTAAATGGGGGTCAGCATTTTACCAACCACTTTTCCATTTAGAAGATACTGACAAGAGGCTTTTGAGGCTTTGTTTGCTGTCTTAAAAGACACTCTCTAGGAAAATTTGAGTAGTCTCATTTAAAACAAATTCATTAAGGTTACTGGATGAGTAACATGTACATGTCTATGTACCTGTTTCTGAGCCAGGGAAGATTTTTTTTGTTTGTTTTTTAAAACGTTTGCAATGACAACGCAAAGCCAATAGATGGCTCTCAAGATTTGACGGAGGTACAGACGCTTCTGCTGTTTGACCTCAGCCTGCTCCCCTCCATCGATGACGTGAAACTACAATGCTTAAGGGTTCTTGGGAATGGAAACGTTAAATAGGTAATCAAACATTATCTTCAAAAAGGATTTGCTTTCAAATTCTAAAGGTGCCAATATGTATCAGCTTTTTCAAACTAATTTCAACTTTATTGAGTAATTTTCTATAGACACACAAGAACGTAAAAGATTATCCTATGAAACTCTGAGGTTATGTAGAAGGTGATATAACTTCTTTTCTCTTTATATACCTTATGACCTGTCATTGACAAGTGACACAATAGAATCCTATTAGGCCTCAAGATAGTGAGACTCTTAACTTGACCACTCTCTATCTAATTTATGGTCACCAATTCCCAATTTCGTTCAGAACTCACCAAAATAACTCAACTGAATCACCGTATGCTACCCACAGTGATCCAGTTCAGTTATTTTTGGTGATTTTGTGTCTTTTTTTTCACACACTCACAGATACACTGTGTGGATCCGTCTGTGTGCACGTTCGGCATATAAAGAAAGGTATATTAATATTAGGGACTTTATTATCCACTGGCCCTTGTCCCAAATAATGTTGTACTTGGTGGTGGTTTTGAAGCCTATACAATTTGGCATTCTGTTATTCCCCATGTCGTCCCTTTCCTACTTTTTCTTTGACTAACTGGCCTGGAAGCAAGGAAAAGAAAACTACTTAAAACTACTAAAAAGAAGTTTAAAAAAAATACTACTCTGCGAAAGCACTTGTCGTTTCTTCTATAAACACTGGTTTTGGTAATTAAGGAAATCTGAACAACTGAACCGTCCCTGGAAAATGTTTATTGGAATTGTACTTGCAAACCTATAAGACAGGTGTATACCAAAGAGTTTGTAATTTATTGAAGTGAAATGTCTCTTCACATGTTGCTCATACATACACTGAATACAAAATATGTAAATCCTACATTACCTTTCTTGATTGACATATGTATTGCTTTATTGAAGCGTAAAGTTGTGTTTTTTGTTGTGGAATCCTATGCGATCTGCATCTTAAGCTACCTACCAGCCCAGAAAGTGAATATATTGAGTTTTAATTGAATTTACAAAATCACTTTTGTTGTCTGTCGGCTACAAGTAACTGATGAGATCTTGGTTGGAAGAATAGTTTGTAGGCATGTCAGCTACAAGGGGTTCCTTGTCTAGTTTACGACTGAATGTTGACCTTAGTTCGTCGTTAACTTATAAATATCGCATGGTCCGAGGGAATAAAATCCATACATCCTTACTGAATAGTTACATAACCCCAACAAAACGATTTGTCCTCCCATGCTTTACTTTCAAGAAAGGTATGCTTGATATTTTTTTGTTTTCATTACAGTTGGTCATATCTTCTTTAAGGCAATAAACTGACATTCACAATCGAGAACAAAATAGAACCCATTATCTTTTATTCTTAGCTTGATTGTGAGTCTTGTAATCTTGTAGGCAAACATTTTTATTCCACTCCCCAATAAAGTACACTTAAATATGACTGAATCACCACAGTATTTAGTTTAAAATTGAAACAGAATCAGAATATGAGCACAATACTAACAACATAAAATATATTTGGTGAATATCCAGCTATAGTAAAATCCTTAAAAAATCCAATTCTGTGCAGTTAATCGAGTTAATATACAAAACAAGGGTTTGTTTTCCCTGACCCCCACAGTTTTTTCCAGGAGATATTACTTAAATTTTGCACTCAGTTGATTATCTAACAGAGGATGTTATGATCTTCAGTCTTCACTGTGCAAAGCATTTTCTTCAGGGCCTTGTGTTTGTCAGCGCAACACAACTGCTTTAGTAGTGAACATATTCAGACTGAAGGGACTGAAAGGAGAGAGAGAGAGAGAGAGAGAATACAATTGTTAATTACAATTAAAAAAACACTTGTGAAAGGTATTCATAGCTAGCATATAGGAAGTATGGAAATTGGAGGAATGGGCCATGATTCCCCACTTCTGAGGTAGGCTATGTGTCCTAAAGCTATCTTTGGAAAAAGAAACAAACACATCCAAGTTATGAGGAGGAGAGGATGAAAGAAGTGGAAAAAATTGATGGGGAGCAACGCTAGAAGCAGAGTAGAACGAGAGAGTGATTGATCGATAGATCAATATATAGAGATTTATTGATAGATAGATAGACAGATACAAACTAAATAAAAAAAAGCAGGCAGGTCATGGCAGGAAGGTCAGAGAGCACATCGGAAGACTTACAGGGATGGATCGGCTCAGGTACCGGCCCGTGAGCCCAGAATGGACTGGGGCTCTGCGAGGTCCAGCCGGACCCCTGGGGCCCATAGCAAAGGCCGGACCCCTGGGCCTCACATGGCGGTCACCAGGCTTGTTGCGGGCCTCCTGGTGGTAGTTTGGAGATGGTGGAATACGAGGGTCACTAGGGGAGTAGCCAAACCCCAAGCCCATGGACGGATTGAGGGAGGTGGAGGACGCAGCTGTGGTAGAGGGAGCGCAGGAGGGGGAGGAGGAGGCGGAGGGTGTGGGTGAAGAGGACATGTCGTCTGCACCTTCATCCATGTTGTCAACCCCGTAGAGGTTGCCAAGGGATTGGGCTAATCTGGGGTTTAAACTGCATTGGGCACACAAACATTGGGGAGGGCCATGGGACAGAAGAGGAATGGGTAATGAGATCAGGGATAGGGCCATGTAAATGTGTGCATACATACACACACATGCAAACACACACACACACACACACACACACACACACACACTCTCACACACAAAGGCACTCACTTTTTAAGGTTTCCAGTCGAGGATGAGGGACTGCGAGTGAGCCGTCTTGGAGGAGAAGTAGGAGTGAAAGCAGGGGGGGCTTTGGGTGGGTTGGAGGAAGAAATCGACCTCTGTGCTGGGTTTATTCCACTAGAACAGAACAGACACACACAACTACTGTCAGAGCAGTCTTTTGGTTATACACAGTGCAAAATAAGTCTTGTTAAACACCATCTTAGTAGCAGAAACAATTCGAGGCCTGATCTTTGGATCGTTAAGTTCAAACACTACAAACCCACGTACCTCAGTGCTCCTGTGGTGGCAGATCTAGAATGGCGTCGAGCCTTCACGGCCCTGAGTTTATCTCCCTGAGTCAGACCCACACTGTCCAGCCTGAAGTCATTCTGCAATGGACCAACGGGAGTCATTTCAAATCAATCCAATTAACTCAACCACATTCAGTCATATCCGTCAAATGCAAAGGGTAAATTTGGCTTGCAATTTATTTGAGAGAAAACAAACAAAAAACGACTTTTGCATAAGAAGAACGTTCATGTCGCTTTCACACTTTCAAAAAGTCTAAATAAATCAAAGAAGCAGTGGAACAGCAAACCAAACAACAGAAAACAGATGCTGATGAGTGTCTCATGTCTAACCCCATGGACTCACCTCGTCCATGCTTTGGGACTTGAAGACATTGGTGTTGATGGACACGTCGTCCATGCTGGAGATGAGATGGACCATGTCTCGCTCCTGTTGCCGATTCTGTCGTTGTTGCTGCTGCCGCTGCTTAGAGCGATACATGTCCCCTTGCACCCACATACTGTGCTGCTTTCTGTAGAGAGAGAGCGAGAAAGTCAAGTCATTTTTTTTTTTTTACTAGTACTGGACATCAGTGTTACAACAGACAGCCAGATAGAAAGTGATAGAGACAGGGAGACAGACAAAGATAGATTGAAGTACAGCATATAAAGTGGAATTGTGTATCTAATCAGAGTCAAGGATGAGACCGTATTAGACAGAACAGAACAAAGGGTGTAAGTCCTATGGTGGAAACACAATCACTGGCATTCTCTACTAAATCCATACACCCTTGATAAAAGATGTCCTGAGGCACTAAACTTTGTGATAATTTGGAGGTAAACGCACATGAACACTAAGGTCACCACTTTATTTTCCAAGCCAATGGCGTTTGTCTACTCACTCTTCCAGAAAGTTCTGCTGTGGCCCAATGATTGAGCCAGGCCTGCAGATCCGTATCCAGGAAATGGCCTCCGCTGCCGTGAAGCGGTAATGTTTCATCAGATAGCAAGCAATCAGAGTGCCTGTTCTGCCGAGGCCCGCTGCACATGAAAGGAAGGAACAAGGCAGAGCCAGAGATAAACTTTTGTGGCACAAATGTATACATGGAGGGAATAAAGAAGCACAACAAAGCCTGCTCACACTTTCACTTGCAAGTCTTGTTCTAACCATAGATTAGTTCTATCACTGCATATCAATCTGTAGCGCACTGGACCCAACAAAAAATGAAAAACTGGGTTAGTAGGTTTCATATTACGTGCATGTCTTTCCCTGGCACCTGATCGTCTGGTCTCCCACATAAACTCTTGCCCTCCCCATGGGCCATCATACAGAGGCCAAACAATTCCAAAGTAGACCCAGTAGCTGAAGAGTGACTGTAATAATCAGAACAACGACTGGATGGATACACTGCACTCAAGAGTTTCAGCATACTGTGGCTGCACCTGATGTTGCCAGTTAATTGCCTCTAGTAATTTATGCCGTAAATAATAGAATGCCCTTTTGTAGTATGGACAAGAATAAAACCACACCATACTTTTAAAGAGAAGGAACAAATTCACTGGAGGGTGTAGATTTCTGGTGTAACAAAAGAATGTTGCGGTCTAAAATGAATAACTACATTTTATATTGTTTTATATATACATTATGCTTGGTAGGTATAATGGCATTGTATATGCTCTTTGAATGTATTGTTCAACCCAACCAGCATCAGACATTGCATGCATTTTTATCAGACAGAATCCTGTATGAAATCTCACATTTCTACAGAACATACGCACAGTGCATTCAGAAACTATTCGGACCCCTTCAAATTGTTTAAATTCATTTCCCCCTCATCAATCTACACTCAATACCACTTAATGACAAAAACAACAGAATTTTAGAAATGTTTGCAAATTCATTAAAAAGGACAAATTGAAATATAATGACATTAGTATTCAGACCCTTTACTCAGTACTCAGTTGAAGCACCTTAGGCAGTGATTACATCCTTGAGTCTTCATGACAAGCTTTGCACACCTGGATTTGCAGATCTTCTCAAGCTCTGTCAGGTTGAATGGAGACCGTCAGTTGACAGCCTTTTCAGGTCTCTGCAGAGATGTTTGATTGGGTTCAAGTCGGGGCTCTGGCTGGGCCACTCAAGGACATTCACAGAGTCCCTTAGCCACTCCTGCATTGTCTTAGCTATGTGCTTAGGGTCATTGTCATTGGCCTCCTGAAGGTGAGCTTTCAACCCAGTCTGAGGTCCTGAGCACTCTGGACCAGGTTTTTGTATTAAGGAAATATCTGTACTTCCCTCAACCCTGACCAGTTGCCCAGTCCCTGATGCTGTCACCACAACGCTTCACCGTTAGGATGGTACTGGGCAGGTGATGAGTCGTGCCTGGTTTCCTTCAGACACGACACTTGACTTGAATTGATGGCCAAACAGTTCAATCTTAAAGTCATCAGACCAGAAAATCTTGTTTCTCAGTCTAAGAGTCCTTTAGGTGCTTTTTTTGCAACTGCAAGCAGGCTTTCGTGAGTCTTTCACTGAGGAGAGGCTTCTGTCTGGCCACTCTGCCATAAAGCCCAGATCAGTGGAGTGTTGCAGTTGTGTTGTTGTCCTTCTGGAAGTTTCTCCTTTCTCCACACAGGATCTCTGGAGCTCAGCAAGAGTGGCCATCCGGTTCTTGATCACCTGTCTTACCAAGGCCCTTCACCCTCGACTGCTCAGTTTGGCCGGTTAGCAAGCTCTACGAAGAGTCCTGGATGTTCCAAACTTCTTTCATTTAAAAATGATGGAAGCCACTTGGGAACCTTCAGTGGAGCAGAATGTTTTGTAGCCTTCACCAGATCTCTGCGTTAACACAATCCTGTCTCTGGGCTCTGCAGGCAGTTCCTTCTACCTCATTGCTTCGTTTTTGCACTGATATGCATTGTCAGCTGTGAGCCCTTATATAGATGGGTGTGTGCCTTTTCAAATCATGTCCAATCAACTGAATTTACCACTGGTGGACTCAAATCAAGATATGGAAAATCTCAAAGATGACCAAGAGAAATGTGAGGCGACTGAGCTACATTTTATGTGTCATAGCAAAAGGTCTGAATACTTGGTGTACTATTTCAGTTTTTCCTTTTCAATAAATTTGCAAAAATGTCTAAAATCCTGTTTTACGCTTTGTCATTATAGGGTATTGAGTGTAGATTGATGAGGGAAAACATTTATTAAAATGATTCCAGCATGAAGCTGTAACAGAAGAAAATGTAAAAAAAAAAAGGTGACAGGGTCTGAATACTTTCTGGATGCACTGTGTGTGCAGATACTCCAGACTGCAGAACACTTCCATCGGTCACGGCATTTCCCATTTACAATGTTCACATTAAAACATTAAGATTCTCAATGCTTCCTTGTAGTGTGTGCACACATACAACTGTCACGCTCTAAACACTTAACCCCCCCAATTCATATTCTCCCCCAATTAACAATGCTTCCAGCCTCTAGTGATTGGTTCACGTGAGGGTAACTGTCTGTTCCCCTGGCTTTGACTGAACAGGAGTAGACTGATCTGGTCTCCGGGTCGTCTCTCACCCTTGCAGTGTACAGCCACAGCACCTTCTGAACTTTCACAAATGTGAAGGAAGCGTCGCATGATGAGGTCGCTGGGCGTGGAGCCGTCCACAAAGAACAGGTCATGGTGCTCGAAGCCAGCATCAGTGAAGCGGCGCCCCTCGTAGATCTTCCGGTTGAGCCGCACCACGTCGGTCACACTGTGCTGTCGGAAGTACGGGAAGTACGCCTCTGGAGCGTGGAGAGGGTAACCTGCGGGAGAGAGCCACACTGACACGGGGAACGGGACTTTCCTGACAGTTTCCCCTGGGTTTTGCGCCGATTTTTGAAATATTGATCACCATTGATTATCTTTGGGAAACACAAAATGGCTATAGAGGGCAACCACACACAAAACATGGGGACTTGAAAAGCAGCAGAGATACTGGATTGAGTACAAAAAACATTTTGCTCTATGCACTGTTTTATTATAAAGAAGCGACCTGTCAGATAATAAAAAGTCTATTTGACCAGTTGCAGTGATGTGGTACGCTCTGATACTTCATGGTCAGAACGCTAATGCTTATCCAACTCTTGATCCTATTCTTAAGCTATGCTATTCTAACCTCTGCTAAACTAAGAGAGGTAAGAAGACCCCCAGTGAGATACACAGTTATACCACTGCCAAAAAAGCCCTGCTAGTAATGCATTTGCAGTCAAATATGCTGGAGTTTGATTGTGTAACTAACTAGTTTCTGACACTTGGTAACACATGGCATTTCTGTATCTTTGTAGATATTTTAAATATAAATGGGATCAGCTATATCATACATTTCATGTTTGGTACGGTAATATCACAATGACTGCAGCATGTAGCCATAACAAGCAAGGCACACTATAGCAAACCCATAGTTCAAACTGGTGTGGGGATTATAGATGTGGTGGACATTCTCAGCACACTCAACTCACCATTCTCTATTTTACTCTTTGGGTGTGGGCCACTGAAGGCCAGGAGCTTCCCTGGCACAATCCAGTTGAAGTCTCCATTCTCCACTCGCTGAAGGTAAAGGCAATAAAGACCTAATAAGTAAAACTGAGACACATCTATAGGACAGTGCCACTGATGAGACCAATAGACTGAAGACCTACCTCATAGTGTTCATACTCCTCAACCTCAAATGTCTCGAAGTTGAAGAACCCATGCTGCAGTGCCTTTAAAGAAGGAGTTCAAACCCATGTATGGATTCAAAACACAGTAAGTCTTTCTCTTACGCTATATCCTTTCACAATATATCACATTATGTCTACAATGCTACTTCTTTCCTTCAATTAGTTAGCCCTTTCTGGTGCATACTTCTGAAATCTATGATCTCAATATACTGCAGTGCATGAAGCTATACTCAGTATAAGATGGGATACACACAAGATGTGAAAGTTCTTATGAAACTTCCCTGTTTTGAATCATGTCAACAGCATGTTCCTGGCAACCGTTAATTGGACTAAAGGATTAACCTCAGACAAACAAATGAGTGGGAGGAGTGGAGTAGAGCCTTGAGCCTGAATAACAACACACACTGCCATTTCAGGACAGCAGTTTGGCCCCTTACCTTGCGGATTCCTTGTAAACAATCAAGAATAGACAGGTTATATGTGCAGTTTCCAAATGCAGCATCTCTGGTAGAATAAGAAAACAAACAAATCAGGTATCAGTATGCTTAATGTCTTAGTACAGTCATTCTTCAGTGTCTCAAGAGGATTGTCATAAAGAAGGATGTTGTTGTGCACTGTGGTGGAGCCCTGCAGAATGTCATGGAACACTTTGAAATGATCCTCTCGGGATATTGCCTGTTTGGTGTTCATGACTAGAACAGTATGTATTTTTGAATGTGTTCATGTGCATATGAGCATGCATCTATGGAGGGGGCCATAGTTAAATCCTGAAGTAATTTAGTGTACATGCATTTCAGTGCTCATATGTGTGTGTAACAACATGTTTCTCTCTGTATGTGTGTGTGTGTGTGTGTGTGTGTGTGTGTGTGTGTGTGTGTGTGTGTGTGTGTGTGTGTGTGGTGTGAGAGTGTGTGTGTGTGTGTGTGTGTGTGTGTGTGTGTGTGTGTGTGTGTGTGTGTGTGTGTGTGTGTGTGTGTGTGTGTGTGTGTGTGTGTGTGTGTGTGTGTGTGTGTGTGTGTGTGGTGTGATGAATGCATCTATATCTTTTTGAGAGAAGTAATGAAAAGGCCATGCCTCTGTTTCTGCCCCAAGACAGACAGCTCTGGGACTCTGGGTCTTTGACTCATAGTATGCCAATCTGCTAAGTGATACCAGGCACAGATAAGCCCTCCCTGCGCTTTTAGACATCTGTTCTTGGGATGTTTACATTTACATTACAAGGCTACAGCAGAAGTTGCTTCCACTATTTTACACCTTCACTGTTGACCAAGAAGACCGAGGCATTTAAGACATTATTTTTCAAACATTTAATTTGTTCTTCTGTTTGATTTTCAGCATCACTGTGCCACTTCACTACACTGTACACATAACAGCCCCTACTAAATGCCAACATCTAGGGTTGTGTGTTATAATACTCAAATACAGTACAACGGAATGTCATGACAGTATTACTGTGCATGGTGGGACTCACCTGAAGGACAGGTATGACACATTAGTTCCAGAGATAAGAGTCCTGTAGGCCTCCTCAGGAGTTCTCTTTAAGTAGATTACCTGAAACAGAAGGACAGAAGGAGGCCACCATTACTGCACTCCACCAAGGGTCACCAGAATGGGGGAGTTAATGTGTGTGACTATAGCTGTGTGTGTGTGTGTTACCACGGGTATAACAGAGGTTGAGGTTACTCACTGCATAGGCACCGATCAAGAATGCAGAATTGGCTCGTTTGCGCTGGTCATAGCTAGTGTAATAGATTACCCTTTTTCTGGACAGTGTGAAGGACTGCAGAAAAAAAAACAAATGTATAAATAAGCAGTGATTCAGTACATCTGGATAATCGGATATAGATCATGATTAAATGTTTAATTAACAATTGAATCAATCAGACAATCAAGTCTTAAAAGTATTAAAATACACACATAAATATATATATCCATATTACAATACATAACCAAATCAATACAGTACATCAAAATAGAAATAAATACCTACATGGCTCTGTCCTGTACATGCAAGTGTTATACACTACATTTGCAGCTAGTTTTTGGGTCTAGACCACTCTATAGCAACCAAAATGAGTATTAAGCAAAAGTGGTAACTATTTGTCTTTCAACTGATATCACGTCCATGGATTTTGTTTCTCGATTTTACTAATCATTAAAAAAACAATATGGTGATTTGGAACCAAATGCAGACTTACAACCCTGTCATTGTGTTTTCCATACAGTGAATCATTTTTATTCACACTTGAACCCTCTACTCCCATCCTTACTTCCTCAATTAATACCTACAGGAAACTGCTAGGGAGACACTGAAGCACCACCCATATGGCTATTCCTAGTTTTTTTTATGCACTCTAACAAAGGCAGCTCTGTCACCATTCACCTATGCAAACCCCATGCATTTTAGTCAGTATCTGGGATACAAGAAGATTATATTTAAGAAGATAATAACATATCATGGATGTTCATTGACATCCCAGTGTGCAGCTTGGAACAGGAATGTGTGTTAAACAACAAAACAACTGGTCACTTACCTTAAGTTTTTTGTTCAATTTACAACAGAATCTGTGTAACATAGCAAGATTGAGAGGACCAAAATCTGCATAAAAGCTGCAAAAACATTAACAAAACACAAATTAACTTGCAAACAAATTGGCTTATATGAGTGCATCTTTACAGCATGTGATTGTTTCCTATTTAAAAATATATATTTAAAAAATGTCATAAATACGGCTTATTATAGGCCTCGTGTCCACTTTACATTTCTCAGAGGCCGCAATGCATTACGTCCGTCGTATACTTGTGAGTTGAGTACACAGATACTTGCACATAGCAACAGAAAAAACACTTACTTTTCATAAACGTATTCCTCATCGGTAGTGAAATAATGAGTATTTGGCGTACTTTTCGGTTTGCTCCTTAGTGTGGCAAAGTAAAGTCTCTCTGTAAAAATTAATTTAATAAATTAATCAACAACAGGCCAACATCATACAGGGCCTATCCTATGTTTGGCTTTATCCAATATTATTTAGATCGCATAAAGTATCGTAGGATAAAAATCCAATAATTAGATAGTGTCTTGTAAATACAAGTTTAGTTAGAAGCTCGGTTAAATAACGTAAAGCCGTGAGTGTACGTAATTCGGGATGATTGGAGTAGCCTTTTCTGTAGGTGCGCAATTTGGGTCTCATTGAAAATAGATTAGAATTACCGACCAGTCGGTGACAATCTAAAAATGAAAACTACTACTAAAAAAACACTACTAATTACCTTTAATAAATTCTGTTGCTCCGAGTGGATCATTGTCATCTGCCATTTCGTTAAATTTGTATGCGTCTTCTGTGTTCAAAAGTAACAAGTATTTTTAAGCGACACGATTCCTTTCAGTGACCAGAAATTTTGTGAAGAACAAATGGTGAAGCACTTCTTCTACTAAACCAAACACTAAAGCTTCCGAGTAT
Organism: Clupea harengus; assembly: GCF_900700415.2. Classification (NCBI taxonomy): domain Eukaryota; kingdom Metazoa; phylum Chordata; class Actinopteri; order Clupeiformes; family Clupeidae; genus Clupea; species Clupea harengus. The sequence goes on along the minus strand of NW_024879980.1, from coordinate 29,195 downwards.
TCCATAACAAGCTTCCATGTCTCGAGTAAAGTTGGAGGGACAACAGTTCAGTTTGTTTCTTCCTTTCTTTCGCATTCAGGAAGATATATAAATCCTGCGGTTCAGAATGGTAGAATAGAACATTTCCGGCATGCATTCATCTGTTCTTTAAAATCGAGTCTCTTTTAAAAGCGCGCACGCATACGCATACGCATACAACAGAGAAGCAAACTTTAAGATACAGCATTAAAGGTCCATTGCTTAGTAACCACATGCCTGACCACCACATAAAGACACGTTGCTAAGGATGGGTTTATTTCGACCAATCAGCAGGTGAGACGCTGCCTGCCATAAACATAAGACGAGATTTGGGACTGCTGCCAACGGGATTCAAAGGCAGGATTTGGAGCTCCACTCAGAAGCATTAATGAGTCATGAGACACGGGTCAGTTGTAGGTGTCCGAAAAAACAAAAGACTAATGATTAATAAATGTTGTCGGCCCGAAAGACCATTACATGATGTACGCAAAACCATTCATGAGTTTGTGCAACCTGTCCACAAGATGTTTCAGAAAGGCCATAATGCAAAAGCGAAGGCTACATTGCACACACATATTGTACTATATAGACAACCCCTCAGCTTTTTGACATCATTGTCATGGACTTTAACATAGGATTTATGTCAACATCAAAGAATGCATAACACTGAATGTGCCAGATGACTTTTCCACAAGTCCCTCCTGTTAACGACTGACAGCTGCTCAGTAGTTTGTCAGGGAGTGCCCAGAGTGTGTTGATGATAGCAATAGAAGTTCCTGGTGTCTGCACACTCATGACAGTAGTAGGCACGTGTTGGGGATGTGTTCAAACTCTAACACCTGTTGAGATGATCAGGCATCTCTGCTGTCGCCTCACGTTAGACTGGCGTCACCAATGCAGATCTCCATCTGCTCTGGGCATTTCCTTTTAGCTGTAAGCCAGTGCCGGTCATCACGCACCACTATTGATTTACTGTCTAGGTTGTAATTGGACAAGAGTTTAAAGCATATCAGTTGGCCTGGTAACATTTATCCATGAATACCAACAGACAGGTAGTTACAGGGTCTTGGACATTATTCTACTAATTACCCTTTTACTTTTGGAGAGTTATATCAAATATGTCAGAAAATTAACTACATTTGCTGTGTCATTTCTGCAGTGTATAGCAATCTTAATGAATGTCTCGCAGATAACACAGACAACCCAATTCAAATGTCTTGTTGAATTTTTTCAGCCATATAACATCTTCAGTGTTCTATGAAGTATGGCAAAATGAATACATAGCCTCCTTTATTGTTATAGACTATTAGGGTTGGGAAGCTAAGAGGTTACATATTACTTGTTACCCTGTTAAAAATATAATAAGTGCTGTAACTATTTTAGTTCCTTGGAATTTCTTTTGGTTGCTTTTTGATTGCCAGACGAGAGGTGGTGCAAATTCAGAGAACCAATAAAAAACAATGCTCAAAATTTGAGCGATACTGACAAATAAATTGAGCCTGTCTAGACGGTGAAAAGATCCAAAGTAACACAATGAATGTTATATTCTTCATATAAGCTTTAAAGCTTTTTATCGAAAAAGAATATATTCTGATGTAACCCCTTTTTAATCATCAACATTCTGATTAGGAACTGTAATTGAATTACATATTTCCCCTCAGAAACTGTAATAAATTACAATTACATTTACTTTGTAATTGAATTATATAACTTTGTTACATGTAACTTGTTACTCCCCAACCCTGTAGACTATAGTTCATGTCACACATTTTTGCAAATGAAAAAAACATACCTCCAATTGGTGTGATCCAGGCCCCATGTGGATGCTGTGCTGGAAACCTGCGCTTCCCGCGCCAGTGTCCCCCCCAGACTGAGACTCGAGACATGCCTTCATTGAGGTAGTTGAAAAGATGGAGGGGAAGTTCAGGAAGAGAACATAATGGAGAAACTACTTTTCTCTCCTACAGGAGAAGATTACCGTGGGTCCCACGTGATGTTCACACCTGGAGAATGTGCATTCTTACAAAGAATAGCCTGTGCGTCTGTCAAGAGAGTATTCGGTTCAAATGCAAACAGCAAGACTGTATCCTGAAGAGTCCAGGCAAACCAAGAGAGACTTGAGGCCTTGCATGCAACTGTGACATCAAACAGGGCTAGAACCGGCTCAAGTGTCAGACTCAGGTTACTGAACAGCCCCTTAAAAAAACAGGCTATGGACAAGAGACGGGTGTTCAGTTACACCTGAGTTCCAGAAGGTGAGAATGTCACCATTCTGTCCCCTCTTGGCCTGATTAACTTGCGTGATATGACCTCGCGTGATGGTGTCTTTCATCATATTCACCCCAGAGATAAAGACACACTTTCTCTGAACTGAAAATAGGCATGTGGGAGTAGTGCTTGAACTGGACTCGAAGAGACTCACATTAAAGAGGAGCTACATTTCCGATATCAGATGGGGCTATACCCTGTGAAACAGACATGGTTACCTGCGACCCAAAGAGATCTACAAGAAATTTGAGATGTCACTGGAGAGAAACACTTTACAAGCACGAAGGACAGTGCAGATAAGGAAAACATGGCTATGCCTGGTAACACAGATGTGCACAGTAGGACTGTAATTGGCCCTGCCCTTTTTACTAGAGGCGGATCAATTGATCTTTGCAGTGGACCTCCTGTTCCTCTACAATGGAATGGGAAAATATGATTGTATGTAACCAAAAATCTTGAAGCGTGTATTCCTAATATTACCAAGCCAGATATGCAGACACAAGACTGATAAGCTTTTTACTGTGCAAAATGCATACTGTCAAATATATAGAATTCATGATTCAAACTCATGACTTTGTGTTACAACAATTCTCATGGTATAAAAAAAGATTGCATTATCTTTTTTATACCATGAGAATTGTTGTAGCCAATGAATAGATCCGATACAGAATCAGCTCTCAGGTTTCATGAGTGAATATGCACTTTGGATAGGAGCCGCCAGTTATTCATGTCAGACATTACTCTGTAAATTCCAGCTGTATTTCTTTTGGTAAATTCACAGACATCTCCCCCAGCCGTTCCCAGGAAAATTGATAACTGATAAAAAAATAGATAACTAATCAAAAAGTAAACTCATGTAACTCATGGGACTGTAATTTCTTCTACATAAATAGGCTAAATTTGGCCATTCATGTAAGTTACTATTGCACTTTCTGCGTGACACACCGCTAGTCCTTCCTTTCTATTCCTGTTCCAGCCCATCTGCTTTAATTAACCAATTAGGCAACAGCTTAGTAGGACAGTGGAAAGATGGCCCTGCTTGTAGCCTCTCTAATCCTCACCGTCACCCTCCCTCCACACAGTGTGGGAACTAGGTGAGTGGAACCTGCTGGGATAGGTGAGAAGTGAGCTGCTTATTCCTATGTGGCCATAATAAAAAAAAAGTAGGTTTGAAATAATACCATATGTTGCAACACCTGGGTAAATTGAGGTAAAAAAAAAAAAAAGACATCCTGTATGACATGCAGTTGATAAGGAAGCTCTTCTTTTGTTTTAAACACTATAAATACAATGCAGAAGTAATGGAAGGCCATGTGGGTCTCATCCATAGCTGTATCTGTATCCTGGTTACCACCTATTTGAACTGTTGCCCTCAGGGAGACGCTTTAGGACCATCATAGCAAAAACAGACAGGCTGAGAAACAGCTTCTATCCCAGAGCCATCATAGCACTTAACAATGCACAAAACTGACCTGTATTTGTCTCTCTGTTGTGTTATATGTCTTGTGTTTTTATAGTGTAAATATGTATATCTATCTGTTCAATCTATATTTTTATTGTTTTTGTGTCTGAGAGCTGCTACCTCAATTTCGTTGTACTTGTGCAATGACAAATAAATATATTCTATTCTATTCTATTCTATTCTATCTGATGTGATAGTGGGGAAACTATCAGAGCAATCTGAATCACTGTGAGTTGTGAGTTGTGAGTTATACTATACTGTACAGAGGACCATACATATGCACTCCATATCTTTCCAAATTCCATCCACCATTTCTCTGTATAGAAACAAGTCTATTAATGGTACCACTGTACATCAACACTGTACACATTATAAGATATAGCATCACTTTTGCTTCAGCACTTAGTCATACATACACCAACTACACTTCTAGTGAGTTGCCAACTGCATTTCAATGGCTTTTACTTGTACTCTACACAGTTACAATAAAGTTGAATCTAGTCTTATCTTAATCTAGTCTGATTATTTCTGCCACATTGGCAGAGCATTTATAAGACAGAGGACTACCTTTAAAAAGATCAACAACAATTACATACATTTACAAAAGAAATACACAAATATTACATAAGTCTTTATCTTGTGTCGTATGTATCTAACACACTTATATGTGTCAACAGGTTTACATGATATGAGAGACAAACATAAAAAACATAGAGTTATGAGAAACGATTATATGCACGATTTTAGAGTGTAATTTAAGTGTCAAGATAAATTAAAATAATTCCCAGTAAGAGTCACAATAAAGACATTTCCCAAGTGACATCTTTTCCAAATGCAGCATTACAAATACTGTCCCCTTGTGGTGTATCATGATGCTGACTGGAGACATCACACATATACAACATATACACACATACACTCACACTCTTTCTCTCTCGCTCTCTCTCTCTCAAACACACACACACACACACAGACACACACACACACACAGACACACACACACAGACACACACACACACACACACACACACACACACAGACATACACACACACAGACACACACACACACACACACACACACACAGACACACACACACACACACACACACACACACAATCATTATGATTCTAGCAAGACAACATACAGATGATTTTATCACACTTTAGGTGTACAGTGTGGGAGTGACCTCGTGTTGCCTGAGGCAAGTAGTTCATTCGTTTTCTGATTTAGCATATGGACCTTTATTTTTTTTTTAAGACAGCAGTTCGTTACAAAAGACGAACTGATAACTACTTTAATGGGTAAATTCTCTTTGACCTGTATTACATTGAACACAATACAACAGCACATTATTTTATGTTTTACCTCGTGAATGTAGGATAATATGGTTTTGTTTTAAATTGCTACTATTTCCCCCAAAAAATAATAAAAACCATGATGGAGATAAGTTTGCCTTTTCAAGAGGATATATAGCATTAGACACCGCTAATAGTATATTAACAGTTCGTCTCTAAACACAAGCATATCTGAGAGGCGAACATTTGACGCACTGCGGGGGGGGGGGGGGGGGGGACGTATGTAGCCTATACATACACCACACGGGCCCAGGTGCAGCCGCACCTGCTGCACCTCCTATAGTTACGCCCCTGCTCGGCCATGCCTTTGCAATCTGTGCAGGACTGTGTTTTGCATTGTCTTGTTGAAATATGCATGGGCTTCCCTGGAAAGGATGTCGTCTTGAAGGAACCTTATCTTGCTCCAAAATCTCTATGTACTTTTCGGCATAGTGGTGCCATCACAGACGTGTAAGTTACCTTTGCCAAGGGCACTTACTTGTTTTCGCTGATATTGCGAAAACCCATTCATTTTTCTCTGTGGAACCAGGAAGTGTTATAATGCTAACGCTAACAACTTAACGCTAAAAACACTCAACTTTCCGGTCGACTCCCATTCTCTATTCACATTAAACACCGGGCCAGGGTGTTCGAGTGTCATAATTTACTCTGTCCGATTGAATCAACGTCAACAATGTTGTTGTTTAGAGCATTGCACGTCTTCCATCTTTGGAGTTACGGTAAGTTATAAGTCTGTTATTGACAAAGTAAGAACCTAACGTGTGGCCAGAAGAACTTTGTAGACTGGTATCTATACTTGTTCTGCCGACAGCGTCTCTGTAATGTCACCGAAAATGCAATGAATGGAAGGCTATACTGTAGTTCTCATTAAGTGAATGCTTTATTTTAGACAGTCCCTGTGTAGATGTAATGGATAGCTAGCCCACTCACAGGTTTAACTAACTTAGCATAGCAGCTAACAGTACAGGTGTGTTTTGCGGCTTGATTCTGAGTCTTTATTCCACGTAACGATTTAATGGCGTATTTTTAAATAGCTCTAACGGATGCCTTAATACAGACGTACGGTCTATTTTAATATAAAAAAAACAAAACAAGAGAATTTTTGAGAGAAACTCATAGGACTCACTCACTATTTACCAGGCCTTTTCATCTATTTCACATCAATATGCATTAATGTACTGCAGCCTGTGCTCTTCTTGTCACTAAAAGTAGATATGAACAAAGATTTGCACATGATGTTCCGTCACAATATAGGTTACACGTTTTCAGAATGATGAAAAGGAATAGAATAAAATGGTCACTATATATTAGCAGGCATACCTGTTACATTAGTTAGATGTTGGTCACCAGCAAACAGACCAAATGTGTGAAGAATAGTCTTTCTTCAGTCATTTGTCAGAATCAGAATTGTATTTATTGCCAAGTAGGTTTACACCTACCTGGAATTTGCTCTGGTGTATAGGTGCATATAGTCCACAAACAGGATCCTGGAGTAGGTTCCTGAGGAGTCCAGGTGCTGGAGGATGAAGTGAAGGGCCATGTTAACTGCATCGTCTACAGACCTGTTGGCTCTGTAGGCAAACTGCAGGTGGTCCAGGAGAGGGTCAGTGATGGCTTTGAGGTGAAGCAGCAAAAGGCGCTCAAATGCCTTCATCACCACAGAGGTCAGGGCGACGGGTCTGTAATAGTGATGGCTTTGAGGTGAAGCAGCAAAAGGCGCTCAAATGCCTTCATCACCACAGAGGTCAGGGCGACGGGTCTGTAATCATTGAGTCCAGTGATCTTAGTTTTTTTGGGGACCGGGATGGTGGTGGAGGACTTGAAGCAGGCTGGTACGTGGCATGTCTCCAGTGAGGTGTTACAATGTGACAAATGGTGAGAGGTAACCTAAAACTTTGATATAATGTCTATCTTACTGTATTCTGCCTTTCGACTCATAAACACCTATACGGTTTCATAGCAGGGTTAGGCCATGAAAGGTCATAAAATGAGTTAGTCCATAAAATATACAGGCTACAGATTTTGCTATAAAGATATGATGAGCACAGTGATGTTTGTCATAAACATATCTTTATTGATAAACATCCCCCATGCATTGGGTATTACAGACCCATCAAAAGTAACTGTTTTTAAGCAAAGCATGTGGCAATGACATCGCCTGGTTGCTTTATCTTATCTGCAAAGTTTGCATACTGTGGCGCGAGCCAATAAGCCCCCCATTTAAGGGCTGCAATGCCCGCAGGGACACAGGTTCGATTTCGGCCTGCTGTCGTTTCCCGATCCTCTCCCCACCTCTTCACTCCTCCTCACTTCCTGTCCAAAATACTTCACTGTCCTATCCAAATAAAGGCAAAAAAAAAAAAAAAAAGCCCATAAATAAATCTTAAAAAAAAAAGAAAAAAGAAATGCAAGACATTATCTCAATATGCAGGATGTGGGGCAAAGTGGGACACCCGGTCACTGTATGGTTATGCGAATTGTAAAATGACAGCTTTTGACATTAAAATAATGATCATTTTCTAAAGTTGTACATTCTAACATTCTACACAGCTCAAAAATTATTTTCTCTTCTCTCCATAGCCATTGTCGTGACAGCGACCCACCCCGAGCCCAGTGTGCTGGAGACACCAATGCACTTCACGCCTGTCACGGCAGAGTTGGCCGAATCTGCTATTCTTCCCTGCAGTCAGACCTGCTCTGGTACCAAAATGTGGCAGATGCTTGACAACGACGTTAGTGTTATACGGTGTGACAACGGGTCAACATGCATCCAAGGAGACGGCTTTACTGACAGGGCCCATTGTCCACGCCAGTGGAAAGATCTTTCCTTAAACATCAGCTCAGCTGAGTACAACGATCAAGGAAAGTATGCCTGCAGCTGTGATGATGTAGAGGTCTGCTATGTCAGACTTTGGGTTTTGGGTAAGTCCCCATGTATCAAAACATACTATGAATTACATTTTTATATATGATATTCTGTTTTATGTATTAAGATGAAGATGAAAGAAGAACATGCATTTGGAAAATCTAAAAATGACTGATACTGATTGATAATGTAGGCCAACTGAGATAAGACCTGTATTTACTTGCTTTTTTTACTTGCTTATTACTAATTGGCTGCCTGTTGTTTTCAAACTTTCTAGTTCCCACTGAGTTACATGTGTCAGCTGGAGACAAAGTGATCCTCAACACTTACGCTCTGATCAGCAAAACCGCAACAGTTCATGACGTCCATATCATATGGGAAAAGGACGACCAAAACGTTTTGGAGTTGAAGAATGGGAATATAACCTATGGGCCTGGATTTGAAGGAAGAGCATACATTTCTGTGGACAGGATACTGAAGGGTAACCTTTCCCTATACATTGACAGTGTTAGAAAAACCGACCAAGGGATTTATTGGTGCCGTCACTCGGGGAGAAGTTATGCAATGATGGAAGCATATCCTAACGCATTCTACCTTAATGTTGAAACAGGTAATTATTTTCTTTTCACTTGAAGTCATTTTAACCTCATTGTTGAATTATTGCAGCTGTTCTTTGAACCCTTCCCTCATTCTTCTAATCTCTTATACATCCTTGGGTACCTGAAACAAGATATAATGTTTCTTATAATATGTAAAAAAAAAAAATCACAGTTTATACAATATGTGTCTTGTGTATAAAAATAAGTCATTTCAACTATGTCTGACTTTCTATGACAGTGCTGAAATTTGACACGGTTATTTGAGTTTTAATATGTAAAACGTTATTGAGTAGGCCGCCATTGGTCTGGGCAGCTACTGTGCATACGCTTTACTTTGTGTCGTGTTTTCATTTTAGGCTTTACCTGCATTTAATGCGTATTATGTACTTATTTCAGGTGGGAGCATGTTGACAACACGCTTGATGATAGTCATTGGAGTTGCTGTGACAGCGGTTATTGCGTGCGTTGTCTACATTGTGAAGTGCGCCACTTCCTGTGATCATCTCTCTGTACAGGAGACCACCTGTGATAGCCTTGCTGTTCAGGAAACACGTAACAATTGTCTCTACAAAGATCAAGATGAAGACCAAGACCAGACCCCCAGCAGTCAGACAAAGACCAAAATACCAAATACCAAAGTTTTTTGAAATCGCACACAAACACACACAAATACACAAACACACACACACACATACACACACAGACCTGTGAACAAACTTGCACATACATACACATTTCAGAATATGCCCTCCAGTATAATTGGCAGTCTTATTTGTAAAAAAGGCCGATGACCCTCATTATTTATCAATTGTCTTTTTTTAAAGAAAAATAAAATATATCTTTTGTTAATTCTTTGGTTTTGCGCACAGGGACAAACGAGGATAGGCAAGATACCCTGGGTGTACACATATTACACGCACGTAGGTTTACCTTTTGTTAAAACCCCAGGTTAGAGTGAGCACCACCCACTGTACTTTTGGGTGCTTAGCACCTATCAGTGGGGGTAGGTTTATTTATGTTGTTTTCTTTGGTGCCACTGACAGTTCTCTTTGATCCCTGTGTTGCTTTTCTGTAAATAAATACTTTCTTTATTTCATATTGGGTCCTGGTTTTGTGTGACTGCACCCTCACTTGCTCAACCTGTTGCCTTATGTTACGTCCTCTTACTCCGAGCCACCAGGGGGCGTAACACACATATATATATATATATATATATAAAATGGTGTTCAAGTTTTATCTCCTTGACTGAGACAGATTTTGATTTAAAATCACCTTGATACTTCCTGGAATCCATAATGCCATGTGAGAACAACAGCACCACAGTATCACAGATCCTCCACCATATGTAACACTTGGGTTTAGGTGCTTTTCTCTGTAGCCATCTTTATTTCTATGCCAAACCCACCTTGAGCGTCTGGAGTCAAGAGCTACATTTTAGTTTCGTCTGACCACAGCACCCTGTCCCAGTTAAAGTTCCAGTGGTGAGTGGCATACTCTGAGCGCTTTTGCTTGAGAAGAAAAGATATGAAAGGCTTTTTGTGGCATACCTTCTTAACAGTTTGTTAGCATTGAGGTGACGTCTCATGGCGGATTCAGAGACATGGTTACCCCAAGATGCTACCAAACTCTGTCATTCTGAAAAACTGTGGTCTTTGGAGTTTTCTTTACTTCTCCGATCATCCTCCTCACTGTGGCTGCTGACAAAATGGCCCAGGCCGGTTCATGTTTCTTTTTTTCTTTCTAGTGTGTTTCGGTGACCCAGAACTATATTTAAACATTCCAAAATGATAGAACCCCCCCATAATTTGCATATTTGGGTTTTGTGGGACTTGTGTGTGTATCTGTTTATTTTGCACCCTCTCTTTGAGTTTTCAGAGACGACCACAAACTAGTGTCATCCATTACTAATTTGTCCTTTGCCTTTGAACTGCGCTCAACTTTTTTCTTTTCTATTTCAAATGATTGAAATAGAATTTTTTTTGTTGTTACATTTTTTATTAAATGATGATGTCTTATATTTTATGACAATTGTATTTCCAATTTGTTTCACCAATTTTGCATAACATGTATATGTATTTTCTCTTTCTTCAGTCATTTGTGTGAACCATGAAGGTATTGTACAGACTTGGAGAGAGTGATGAAGTACCACATATCCATTCATCTCAATAGCATTCCAGAATCAGCACATTGGGCATTGCCATCTGGCCCGCACAGTTCAACAAGCAATCAGCTGTGTTACACATACTGATAGATCACAAATATTGTACCCCAGTTCTCTAAAATATTGAAGGAAGCTGTCCATGGCTGACAGACAACCGCACAAGTCCGATGCAGCAGTAGCCTCCTGCTGACCTTAATCCACAGGCATGTAAAATGTGTCTGCGATGCTATTTCTCAGTGATTGGTTTTTGTGACACGATGCTTCAGTGAACTAGGGTTACAGTAAGCTATCTTTCATTTTCATCTCATGTTTGAGATGCTATCTGCAAGAAAGGATGGTCCACCTAGTGAAGGTACCTGACTCATCCTGTGTGCCAGTCCAGCAGAGTAATGCTGGGCTGTTCAATTGTATTGTTCTAGGGGGACATTTTCAAAAAGTCAAATGCCCAGAGTCAGAAATTTCCCTAAGCTATTCTTCTCATTTAGAACAATGTGCCACAGCATTTTCCAAACTTTTATTTGCTTAAATGGAAAACCAGCCAAACACTTAAAAAGAAAATACACAGGTACTCTTTAATTGGGTTGAATTCTCACTTTGTTTGGATTTTAAACACAAGTTGTGATATTATGATTAAACATATTTGAAAATGTGTTATGTGCATACAGAACAAGAGTACTCAACTGTTTTAAAGGACTGAATGGCATTATTGTGGCAAAAACTGGTTTGATCTGATTTGATTGGAGATTTGGTCCTTGGACCACTCGCCTAATATGTGGTATCTGACACCAAGGAAGCAATACCTTGAACTCATTGCACAGGAGTTTGTTGAAAGTCTGCCCCCTTGGTGTGAACTATAGCTTAGACAAAAGCTTTTGTCATTAGATCTAGTTCCTGGTTTGTGCGCCTGCGTGTCATAAACATGTTACCCTTGTGAATTTGTCTGGGATAGCATCAGGGTTCAGGGCAAAGATGGCGACGACAGCAGTTCGGGGCTCCCTAAGAATTCTTAAACGAATGGTAAGATGACATTACATGAATGCACTTAGTAAAGTGAAGTAAAGTTATGTCACGCTCCCTCTTACAATCTGTAAAACAAAGGGTTGTATGCAGTCCGAGCTTTCGGATAATTTGACGTGGCTGCTAACGTCATATTGCAACAGTTGCGGGGAGCATCTGGCTGGTGTTCACAGAAATGGCTGCTGATGTGATATAAGGCATTTTCTCTTCTGTCAAATATGTGTCTCCGAAGCCCCAGCTCACGTACCATTGCTACAGCCAGTGCCCAAGGCTGCCGTCGACTGGATCCGAAGGTGCATTTCAAATTATCACACCTTTCGGCGCAGCACAACAGAGGCATTTTAGGACAACTTACAGTAAGTTGTGTGCCTGCTTCTTTTCTGCACTGCAGAAACGCATAATATTGTTCAGAGTGCTCTCCCACATGGTGAAAGCTTTGCAGTTTTACGGAATAATCTGTAATAAATGACATGTTACTTTAGCAACCGCGAAGTTCTAGTTTCACCTTACAACCTTCCCCCATTCTCCAGGAAGTAATGGACAAATTCTACCTTTCAAGCTGTCTGACATTGGCGAAGGAATAAGGGAGGTGATTGTGAAAGAATGGTAAGGATGTATTAAACCTCAGTCTTGTCATTTTACTTAGTCAGCACGTGTGTTGTTTATGAAACTTTCCTATATCCCCCCACTCAGGTATGTCAAAGAGGGGGATAAAGTGTCCCAGTTTGACAGCATATGTGAAGTTCAAAGTGACAAGGCATCAGTCACCATCACAAGCCGCTATGACGGAGTCATTCGGAAGCTTTACTATGGTGTGGAGGACACTGCTCTTGTGGGCACCCCTCTGGTTGATATTGAGACTGACAGGACTCAAGGTAAATTACTGCAGTTTGAAGTGTTCCCAGTATTCCCAGTTAAATCCCAGATCCCAACAGCTACATTGCCAGAAAGAGGCAAGTAGAAATAAAATTAGTCTCCCTTGTACTTAAGTACTTGGAAGAAACATGCAGGTTTAGGTGTCCTGGCTTTTCAACTTATATCTCTAAATACAGTGCTAAACCTTTTCTCACAGCTGATTGTTATACAGAAGTTCAAAGAACATTCAATCAATTGACTTGAGTGTGGATATTCTGCTTAGTTGGAACCTCAGCTTTTTAAATAAACCCATTTAGAGCCTTTCCTTGTAATCAGTACATAACGTAATGTGTGTGATGTATTATTTGGCATGCCTTTCTGCATGTGTTCCTCACAGAAGGCTCTCCAGAGGAAGACGTGGTAGAGACGCCTGCAGTGTCACACCAGCACACGCACCAAGAAATCAAAGGCCATAAGACCCAGGCCACTCCTGCTGTCAGACGCCTGGCCATAGAGAACAACGTAGGTGTATGCAGCTCAGCAATAGCCTACTGGCTGTGCAATTCACCCCAGCCCCGCCAGCACTCTGTTTACCCGTGTGCCTGCTTCATAATGTGTGTCTAGGCAAGCCGTAACCGCGGAGACAACTCGATCCCCTCTGTGAGCCCTGCTAACAGACACCAGTGTCATTCTTGGCCAACAACAACAACACCAGTGGTGTGACTGATACCATAGGAAAGGTGCAGGAAACATTGATACTATATTTGAGAAGTACTGATTCCAACACGCATTACCGCTCATACACAAATGGCATACAGTGTATGCTGTCAGAAAGGGAGGAAATGTGAGGTTATGAATAGAAGAGTGTACTCGTTAATTATACGTTTCTTAGAGGAACATCAATGATAACCAGTCTAGAATCTCTTTGGCATAATCGGGATCGTTGAATGTACTTTTATCCATATTGACATTGTTTTTTTTTTTATTGTAATAATCACTGTTAATGAATGCTCTGTTGAAACTCAGATTAAACTCAGTGAGGTGGTCGGGACTGGGAAGGATGGGCGTATCCTGAAAGAGGACATCCTTAACTTCCTAGCCAAGCAGACGGGAGCTATTCTTCCCTACGAGGGGGATCAGCAGGTTCCAACCCCTGCAGTGAGAACAACAGCATCCGTCACCTCCAAACCAGACAAAGCACCTGTTACCACCTACCCCACAGCAGCCGCCCCCAGGCCTGTCTTCACAGGGAAGGACCGCACAGAGCCTCTCAAGGGTGAGCCTGTCACCTTATGCTTATCTGGTTCAAAAGGAATCTTCTGGAAGAGACGAGGCCATAAAAGTATCTATCCTGTATGAACCTAGTCGCATAACGTATGCTGCCTCTATGAGATGGATTAAGAATGTTTTGGGACTGGTTCTAAACTTGATTTATTACCACCTGAATGAGAGTTTTTCCTTTCCACTAGATTCCCGCATACTCACACTCATCGGTATGGTTACATTTCCTGCCGCAGAAGTAAAAGAAAATTAACATAGAGAAAGCTGAAATATACACTTTCCCCCTTAATGAGATAAAAGTCTTGCAGCAGCACAAATGGTCCTCTGCCATACCGCTCCATTTGATGGATTTAGCTCAAAACTGAACTTGACCACTGCTTCTAATGGCACTGCATTATTAAATAACCTAATTTGAGGGAAGTTGAAAACCAGTGTCAGTATCACTTCTAGGTAGTTAGTATTTAATTTTAGTATTTGTATTGAAATATGCCTCACTTTTGAAGACTATGTTATTTTGAACCTCATACAAGTTACATTATGCAAAACAAGGATGTTATATTTACGGTATACCATAACAGTTTTGAATGTATACCTGTGCAGGTATCCAGAAGGCCATGGTAAAGATCATGACTGCTGCTTTGAAGATTCCCCCCTTTGGTTACTGTGATGAGGTTGACCTGACCCAGCTGGTGAAGCTACGGATGCAGCTAAAGGGGCTGGCTGAGTCTCGTGGGGTCAAGCTCAGCTACATGCCCTTCTTCATCAAGGTAGATGCCTGAACTATCCTCTGCATTATGTAGAGAACCATACCCGTTCACATCTTACAAAAAGCAAATACACCTTAAAATAGCTGGAGTCATAACAGCAACATCTTCATGTAATTTTGACAAATATTATCCTTGTACTTGGATAGAAAAGTCTCATGATACCTATAATATTTGTACAAGAATAATCCTCATTACTGAATCAGGCATGCAGAATAGTAGATTGTAGATTGTATCCCCCTTCTTTTCACTCTGTTATGCTCATATCCAGGGTCTGTGTTACAGGCAGCATCACTGGGCTTGCTCCACTTTCCCATGCTTAATGCCTCTGTAGATGAAGGCTGCCAGAACATCACCTACAAGGTAGAGACTACAACAGACCAATGGATAACTCACAGATAACAACAAACCCACAGATAACTCACAGATAACAACAAACCCACAGATAACTCACAGATAACAACAGACCAATGGATAACTCACAGATAACAACAAACCCACAGATAACTCACAGATAACAACAAACCCACAGATAACTCACAGATAACCCTCTCTGCTAGATTGTCAGTAACATGAGTCATCAGGCCGTCTGAATGTTTTTATCTGCTGTTTTCACACAAGCGCAGATATGTGTTTTTTTTTTTTAAAGTTTAAGTACCTTTTTCTTCAAAATGCCTCTACAATGACTATAGAAAATTGTCTTTTAAGCGTTAAGAAGGCTCATTGTTATTTTTTCCCCAGGCTTCTCATAACATTGGCCTCGCCATGGACACCCCCCAGGGTCTTATTGTGCCCAACGTGAAGAGTGTACAGACGCTGAGTGTCTATGATATTGCTGTGGAGCTGAATCGCCTGCAGAACCTTGGGGCATCAGGCCAGCTTGGCACTGCAGATCTCACGGGTGGCACCTTCACCTTATCCAACATTGGCTCGGTGAGAGGGAAACACAGAACACTCTCAGATCATTGGGTTCTCTCCAGACTTGTTTACAGAGCTCCCTGCCTTTCCCTCTTGACAGAAATAGCATGGCTCAGCAAAGAACACTGAAAGATTCCCAGTATTATGATTTGTGTCCTATCTTTTTTGCTGTAGATCGGTGGGACCTATGCCAAGCCAGTTATTCTGCCTCCGGAAGTGGCAATTGGAGCTTTAGGAAAGATGCAGGTGAGTTTTTCTTTCTAGACTTGCACTCAAAGTAGGGTGAACTGTGTAATATAGCTTTTTTTAATTAAGAAAGTTTTGATTTGGTCTGTAGAGCCGACAGCAAGTTGCTTAGTCTGTCGCCTGTATCCTGAGGTATTTCTGACAGTGTTTCCTGACTCAGTCATCTCTAAACTGTCTTAGAGTAAACTAGTACCAGACCTTCTGCATGCTTCCTGAGTTTATGCTTGTAGAGCCAATTACCTGTAATAGCAGGACCATAATTATTTTTAGTCTATGTTGAGTCAAGACTGAATGTGCATGTGGAATGGTATTGGACAAATCCTGTCTAACACAAAGATCCTGTTACTTGCAGGTGCTACCCAGGTTTGATGCTCAGGGCGACATAGCCAAAGCCCATATTATGAGTGTTAGCTGGTCGGCAGACCACCGCGTTGTTGACGGAGCCACCATGTGCCGGTTCTCTAACCTGTGGAGATCCTATTTGGAGAACCCTGCCTCTATGGTGTTGGACCTCAAATAAGGGTTTCCTGTGTAAATAAGGTGCCCTGACCAGGACTATCCCTGAGCCCCACCCCCACGAGTTACTGTACTGAACACTATCGTTTTTCCTCCCTTCCTCATGTATGGGATGGTTTGTTCTCTTGTTGGCTCAAAGGTGTACACAAATCAGATGCAAGTCTGTATTGCTGTATTTTTCTGACGCTGACTTAGATTTTTCTGAGATGGTCACTTAGAGTAAAACATGATTTGCCTTCTTAAATGTAAAATAGAGGTACTCACTAACGTTGCTGCTGCTGCTAATTTAACGCAGAGCGTATTAACTCCCTGCCTATGCAAAGGAAATGAGGACTATAGGGTCCATGTAGAATTGCATTGCCAAGCCCACAAACTATTCATTGTTTTCCTTTCAGATAGATTTAGGCTGTTCAGGACCACCAAATTCACAAGATGAGCCTTGACATCAGAGCACACTTGTGCACAAACTGTATCATGTTTTTGTTAACCCCTATGTGCCTTAAATTCAAATTTGCCTGGGGATGGGATGGTTTCTTTTTTTTCCTCTTTAGGCATTCAGAAAAATAGCCTCGTCCTGACTGTTGTTTGAACTTGGTCAGTGTGAGAAAGGACCTGAGTAAGACTGTTCTATGCAGCTCTGTTCTTTCAGTGATATTCAGGAAGCTACCAACCTACCCTGACTGTACTTGGCTAATGTTGGCCTATGGCCCCGGACCACTGGAGGGAATGAAAGGGCCGTGTTTAGGGGGGATTATTTAAACACATTTCACAGTTACCATGCCTACTAAACCTTGAAATATAAATGTTTTGGGAAAAAAATTATAATATATATGTTGAAAAATAAAAAAAAAATTGAACTCTTATAGACTGATGTGACATGTTTCCAAAGAACCTTCCATCATGAATCCAGTCATTTACAGATATTTACCTGCCATAGAATGAGTTGCAATTTACTACAGAACAAGAGCTTGTTTGATCATTTTACTTAAAAACTGTAACAGGGAGAGTGAGACAAGCTCAATGCTTTAGTTTTTCCTCCTCTTACATACGGAGGGGTAAATGCATGTAGAGATCTCCCCCTTTGGGGCGGTTACAGTGGCCGGGGATAAAGAGTACAACGGTACAACAAGCACAAGAGACAGAACAGAAACTGATGGCCAATGAGAACTTCTAACAGAGTTCACAGAAGATCCTTCTCCATTTGGAAACAAAATGTCACCAATATTCAAACCTGAAACAAACAAAAATCCACAGAGTAACCTTTTTTTTTCTTTTTGGTCCATGGTATTTACAGCAGACTTGATCTTTTTCTAAAGGATCCTAACAACAGCGTAATTTCTCCCGGTGTTGCAGCTGCATTGCAGTGGCCTTTGACCCCAAGGCCATGGAATACAGTACTGCACTCCACCACCGGGGCCGAGGAAAGACAGCTTCAGTGTATGTGTGGCTTATGATTAGGATGCGTTTAACAGTGGCTTCTCTTTGCTCTTGATTTGGCCATGCATACTCTGGTCTCTCCTGGAATGTAACAGACTTCCTGCATCACTTCACCACCAGTGTCCTCGATGGCTCTTCGGTAATAGTCCCCCCGCCCCCACCCACCCACTTAAGAGCAGTTCTTTAGTTAGTGAACAGATCAGAAGGTAGCATATTAAGGCCTCATTTTCCAAAAGCGTCAAAGAACAAAGTCATCCTTGAATAACTTGGGGTCATGGTAGTAGAGGGAGATCTGCAAACGATTCTATCACAACTGAAGTGGAGTCCTGCGATGCTCTTGGGAAACAGGTCATATTGAGATCAGAACATAAAAGTCCCTGAAATCCTCACAACAGTTTCACCATGGTGCTTAAACATGTCATTAAATATGTCATTAAAGAGCCTCCCAATGCATGTTTGCTAAAAACCCACAGGTGGCATTTCAAGGATTCTCACTGGCAAGAGTCATACATTAAAACATGGACAAGGTTTCACCTCAGGGACCTTCCATGGAAATGGCTTGGAATGCTGTTACACTGGAATAGGACAGCAGTTCACAGTAAATACAGAGGCAAAAGCATTGACGTTTACACAGATTTTTCTAATGCGTAAAGATGGACCACCCCACTTTCAGGGGATGGGTGGGGGGGGAATGACTGGCAAGTGGACGCGAGCCTTCAACACATCATCAAAGTGCTAATGGAATGTTCTACAAATGTGGCTTGCTCAGAAAAAGCTACATGTTACCCTAGCTCAGTAATACTTTTTCCCAAACAGCACTGGGGAAATATTCAATAGGCATTTCTCTGACATCTGGCATAAACAAATACAGAGAATATAGCTGTCATTCAGATGAGCCTCTCCAATGAGCTAGAAGGGCGGGGCTTGGGTGCTCCATGGAAAGTCAGCCTATGGCTGCCACCTGTGGGTTTCATCACATTTAAAAGCCATACTGTGTGTGTGTGTGTGTGTGTGTGTGTGTGTGTGTGTGTGTGGGGGGGGACCATTGAAACCTTCCCCAACTTCAAAAAACATCCCATTCCTTAGGCAACTTTCAAGGCATATCTCTTTCACATAAATAACAATGAAATGTACATTCAAATCATTTTTCGAAAAAGAAAATAAAAGATGAAAACTGTGGCACACACACATCTCTGGGACTGCCACATTAACATTACAAATCTTGTTTTCATCTTTGACTTCATCCAAAACATTAAAATAAATTCACATAAAACAACAGATCCATAGACACTGGCATTCAACCAGACTGATTGCCTTACAGGAGAGGTCAATGTCCAGCCTGAGGAATCTCTACCCCAGGTCAGCTACATTATTTCTGATTATCGATCAATAAACAATAGTTGCCCGTGTAGCCTATGATATTTACAACGTTTGAGCAGTCTTGAGAATGGTCTAACCTCCTCTGAAAAAACACTCAAGGCAGTGACAGATGAGCAAGAGAACGGGAATGGAAGAAAAGTGGCATGTTGGGGCAAATACAAGTGTGTCTGGAAGTATGATGCATGTGCACATGAGTGTTTACAGTGTGTAGATGATTCTTGGTCTCTGTATATTCAGTATTTACAAGTGTGTTTGTTAGCCACTGGGGCTCAGAAGGTGTGTGTTTGTCACCTGCTTATTTCTTGCTACTTGGTTAGCATGGCTGTCACTGATGTGTAACCTGATTGTGTGTGTGTGTGTCTGTGTGTGTCTGTGTGTGTTTGTGTGTATACTTTGAACGTAAAAGGTAACTTAGCTGTCTTTGTGATTGTGGAAGTTTCTTTCTGTCTCTCTCTCTCTCTCTCTCTCTCTCAACAGAATGGTACTGGTCATTTGGATGTGTGTGTGTGTGTGTGTGTGTTACTGGGCTTTGTGTGTGGGTGTTGTGGTGGACGGGCCACTCTGTGATGTCGGACTGAACAGTTGAGAGAGCTGTGGCCTCCACAGGGCCGCTGTCTTTAGGGCGGAGCCTCGAAGGCCCCGCGGAGGAAGATGTCAGGTGTCATCGTCCGTGTCCTCTATGAGGACCCTAGTGTCTCGCGTCTTAGACCTGAGAAGGACAGGAGGAAAGAGAGGCGATTGAGAGGAGGACACAGACAGGACAGGGAAGATAAGACACGGGATAATATAATGTGTGTGTGTGGGTGTGTGTGTGGGTGTGTGTGTGTGTGTGTGTGTGTGTGTGTGTGTGTGAGTGTTTTCACATACTGGGAGGCTAGGCGCGGCCGTCTCAGGGACATGCTGTAGCTCCTCTTGTAATTCTTCTTGCCCAGCCGGTTGCGGACGCCGTCCTCCTGGTCCATCATCTGCTCCAGCAGCGTCTGGTCGTCTGCGTTCAGTGGTGCCACCGAGATGTCCCGCACTGCTCGGAACTCACCGCAGTTGTTCAGGTGCTCGTTCTCCAGACGGAAAAAGTTCCACACAAAACGCCTGCGGACACATGGAATGAGTAGGGGCGAAGGGGGATAGAGGAAGATAATGTGTAGCATGGAATTAGTGGAGAACACAGTCACAGAAGTGTGCTTGTATATGGGAGGACATTGAGTGTGTTTGTGTTTGTGTGTGTGTGTGTGTGTGTGTGTGTGTGTGTAACATGAATGTGAATCAGGAAAGTGAAAGGGCTAATAGATGGGTAAGCTTTTGTAAGAGAAATGAAAATATCGGAGCCTAAGTGTGTGAGGATGTGAGTGAGCATACGAGAGTGTCACTGTGTCTGAATGTGGGAGCAAGCATATGTGGTTATGGGTTTGTGTATGTGTGTGTGTGTGTGTGTGTGTGTGTGTGTGTGTGTGTCTAGGCACACCCCTACCTGAAGACCTCCAGTGGAGCCAGGATGGTGCTGAGGATGTCGGTGATGTGGGGAACGCTGGTGACGGAGCTGACGGAGATGGGGATGGTCCAGGCGAAGCGCAGGAGCACGTCCTCCAGTATGGCACAGTAGTAGTACGCCTGCGGACGAGCACAGCAGCACAGCAGCACACTGACACAGGCCATCCCACCACAGACTACACACGTGCAAGCCCTGACCTCCTTACATTTGCGCCAAGAGCGTAAACTCTCTCTGGGTGTCACTGGTAAGGAAAGGGCACCATGCCTCCATCATGACTTCAGTTCTCAGGCAGCTCAAGAATGGGGCGTTGAAAACACAACTGAGGGGGGCACTGTGGCATGAGCCCATTTATGGGCTACAATGCCCGCGGGGGAAACAGGTCCGATTCTGTCCTGCTGTCGTTTCCCGATCCTCTCCCCAACTCTTCTCTCCTCCTCACTTCCTGTCCAAAATACTTCACTGTCCTATCCAAATAAAGGCTAAAAAGCCCATAAAAAAAGAAAAAAGAAAAAACACAACTGAGGGAAGGGGTTTGTCTTCGTCCAAAACTTAAAATAAAATAAAAATTCATTAATTCACTGAAGGTTCAACTGACCTCAACGGACTCAGCAATAAAGCCAAGCAAAGAACATAATGTTTATGGGCCCGAGACACCTGTAGTGTGCGAGATGCTTTTATATTACAAGCCATAACACTGCATTCCATGTCGGAGTGCTTTTCACTTTCTGTGGGCTGGAGAAGTGATGAACAGCGTAAACATGGGTTACTGTAACACTGCAGGGTGGAGTGCTCTCTTACTCGCTCCTGGCCAGACACAGAAACGGCTGCGTAGAACCACGTAAATGTGGGTTACTGTAACACTTGGCGCGGGGTGGATTACCGTTTCACGTCTTAGGGGCGAGACATAAAAAGGGTGTCGGGAACAGCTTAAATGTGGGTTACTGTACCATGACATTAGACGTAGAAGTATTTTCACAGGCTAGAGAGGATCTCCTGAAGGAAGATGCCCTGAATACTGTAAAATGTCAGGGTTATATCCTGTAACCCTGCAGGAATATTTCTCACCTGTAATGAGCCTGAGCAACAGCCTCATTAAGAATGACTGAAGCACTGTGGACTATAACTCTGCACGTGGAGCGTGGAGCACGGCCTTACTTTCTGTGGGTAGACTATCTCCTCTCTCAGGAAGGTGTTCTCTCCGGCGCTGCGGTCGAACAGGCCCCAGTCCATCTTCAGGTCCCAGATGAGCGTGTAGCAGGAGCTGGCCACTAGGCAGCTGATCATCATGTAGAAGAACACAGTGTTCTCAGGTTCGTCTGGGGAAAAGCAGTCGTCATCGATCAGTGGCCGTGGGTTGAACCCCTAGTCAGCATTGCTCCGACTCAGCTACCTGAACTCCACCCAATGGGTTTGACCAAATAAAACTCAACATCAAATAATAGAAAACTACTAATGGACTACAGCCCAGCTATTTTGAAGACAGTGCCATCATCTCTGGTGATCACAATGTCCTCAACAACCCAAATATAGTATCTCAAAGACAAATGTGACCATTTAAACTATTTTACGCTGAAATCAGTCCTCAATCCAGTCTGAAGACTCACCTCAAAAAGGGACTATAGAGAATATGTTAGTGGCTAAATGAGGGTTGTTCAAAGCAGGGTTATTATAGTGAACGAAAACTAAGACTAAAACTGGCAGTGAAAAATGTATTTAGTTAACTGAAATAAAAATAAAATTGCAGTTTTCAAAAACAAGAAAACTTAATACAAACTAGCCTACAATGAACAATGCAACATGACCTATAACGAAATAAAATCAGCTTAGTTTTCCCCCTCGATTTGCGCTGTGGTTGCTATACCACTGTCCTGTTCTGTCTGACTTCTTGAGAGACACTGGCCTGAATGATTTAAATAAATCATATTTGACATCATACACTCCTTCATCCTACCCTTTTCAGCTTATATAAAATCAAGGCTTTCCTCCAAAATAAAAATAAAAACGAATGAAAATTTCAAAACCATAATACCACGTTTCTATCTCATATATTCCTGAAATGCACTGCCAGTGTCTGCCAAGAAACTCCATGTAAAAAGCAAAAGCCTTACCTTTGTGTGTGTGGTAAAGGGCGGTGAAGGTGACGGCGAAGAAGGTGGTGGAGTATTTGCCGGCGTTGACCAGGTGAGGGAAGGCACGCTTGGTGTCACGGTAACGCCTCAGGCACTGTACGAAACGGAACCAGGCGGGCAGGCACTTGATCACAGCCCGCACGCCGTACGAGTACGTGTGGCATTCACTCCCTTCTGTGAAGGATAACAAGGGTGACCAATCAGCATACAGAACACAAATGCTGTAAACGTGAGTTTCAATCTTCATTCAGTTCAATTCTTTCATATGTTGTGTCAGAATGTGAAAGTAGGAACTGAAAACCTGTGCCATTCTTCAGGGAGAACCGTGGCTTTTTTCCATTTCTAGACTAGACCACACCAGACATCCAGACCATACTGTAAATAGACCCCCCCGTACTGCACACACGGTCATATCACCCATACCTCGTGTGTCCATCTCCTGATATGGATTGGCCCAGGTGATGTCCATGCTGTAGTAGCAGATCATGTACTCCAGGTCCATAAGCACCATCCCCAGAGAGTTCAGCTGGTCAGCCAGCCAGAAGTCCGCAAACTCCACCCGGTGGAATGGAGCCGTGACCACCCGGAACTGGTGATAAAACAGAGAAGAAGGTGAGTAACAAGCAAAGGAAAGGAAAAACAATAAACCCAAATGTACGAGGAAGAGACGGTAACATTCAGCGATTGCGTTTATCTAAAGATATAGACCATACAGGTGCATGTGTAGACATACATGCTATGAGCAGATATGCCAGAGTGAGGGGGTCAGATCACTCACCAGCAGCTTGAGGAGCCAGAAGCGGGACTTGTAGTAGCAAGTCTTGAAGGGGTTGATGAGGAAGAGGAAGAAGAAGCCGTACAGCATGAGCGGGTTGGCCAGCATGGGGACATGCAAGGGGTTGGAGAAGAGGCACGACAGGATGCTCACGCACCACAACACGCCCAGGAAGCCTGCGATCTGGATACAGGAGGTGAGGAGGTTAGAAGCTTTCAGATATGTGTGTTGCAGTTTGTGTGTCTGTATGCGTCATTGGATATATGAACGTATACAACATTTCAATAGCGTTTTTCTTGATGAAACTGAAATTTTATGCACAGTCCAGAAGGGGGCAGTAAAATCCATCTGCACTGGCCTCATGTCCATTTGTGTTTTTCTGTGCAAAGTTTGATGACACTTCTACAGAGGAGTACTGGCTGACTCCCCTGTTCTACACATAAATGTTCGTCATGTTCGTCTTTCTAAATGACCTTTGTCATGTCCAATTTGCCTGTGTCTAATCCAGTTGGTCATATATCTGTCCGTAAAATGTGTTGAAATTAGAATTAGAAACATACCACTAGCTAATGCCTTTTGAAAGTCAGTTTCAGTGCTTATTCTTTTTCAAAACTCTTCATTTCCTCAATCTATGGTATTTGAATGCATTCCAGTTTTTCTCCCACAGTATATTTTTCAAAAATGAGACAATTTAAATTTGGACTTGGTCTTGGTGGCTTTATAATGGCTACACAATGGGTGCCTTGGTGGTCTCACTTGGCCAAATGTAAGATTCTTCAGACAAGACTTTCAAAATGCTGAATAGAGCATCTCCTTTGCAATGGTTTGTTCTAGAAATAGTCTGTACAAAACCCAAATCCCCACAGGACTGGTGCATTCTTCTACACATTTCCCCAACTGTCAAAGTATTGTTCAGTGCTCTCATGCATTTCATTCTGCTTTCCTACAAACAGATCAACCAAAGTCACGGAAGGCTAAAGGGGTCAGTTTATCTAAAGATCACAAGAAAAATTATCTTGTTTGTGGGAGAAAAAGACTACAGGTTAGCTCCTTCAGCATCCCATATCTTTACTTAACTAGCGTGTAAGGGTCCCATTTCAGGGTCACGTGAGGACATCTAGGTATGAATACATTTAATGCTCTACACACTGTGCAACTCCAGCCATTCCCCCAACTTTCATTCTGAAGTTCCTCCCTGTATATCCAGTAAAGAATTTTAAATTTGGTCCTGTCAGAGACTCATTTCAAGTTCCATACACTGATTAAGTTTGTCTACATCTACAACAGAAACAACAAATTGATGCCCTAGAACCACACAAAGAAAGGGAAGGCTAGTCGGAGGGCTGTGTGAATGGGGATTCTCTTGTATACCATATTAACATTACATGCACAAATAACTGAATGAAAAACACTTCTTCAGTTACCGGACTCTTTTCACCAAGCCAAAGCTGGTTTGCTCTACCCCTGCACGGGGTTCAGTTTATGCCTTCCTTCTTTAGAGGTGACCTTTCCCCCAGAAGACCAGACCAGGGAATGCCTCAGACAGACCCAAAATGTCTCAGGGCCAGCTTGCCTGAGCGGCTCACCTCAAAGAGATGCTGGTGGGAGAGGTTGTTGCGGGGATTGAGTTCGAATATGAGCACATGGTTGACCCCCGCCTGCCTCCAGCCGTAGGTGTTGATCCCGAGCAGGAAGAGGAACTCGATGAGCAGGAAGCCGCCACGGTAGATGCGCACCAGCGGCCACACATCGTGCTCCTTGTTGGACAGGAACTTAGCCACACCTGGAGGGGAACAGATCAGCTAGATATGACCAAAACTGATGTCTTTTTATAGGAGCGAAAGGGAAAGGGTTTGAGATCAGTCTTTCTTGGTAGAAAAAAAAAGGGTCCTATACTGAACTTGAGAGGCAATCGCCTGGAGTGCAATCCCACACAAAGTAATCATACAATGTTAAGGAGTTGGAAGTCATTCAGGATCATACCGACTATAGAAAGCAGATAGACGAAATGTAAACTGCATTGACTACTGACTGAATATCAACACTGATGGACGTTTTCCATAAATGGTGTTAGAGAGCAAAATTTAACCACAAGTTTCGGAGCAGGCAGCACACAAACAGGTGAAGTCAGCACAATGTTTTGCATTCAACCAAAATGACTTAACACATTTGCACTGGCGTGTGTAGACCTCAGATTCAGCCCTAAGGTTCTCCCTGCGTAGCCTACATGGTCTACCACAACCTTGTCGTGGTGGTGCAGCTTGCGTGTTCCAATAACCCCTAGAGATATGTCGGCTGGAGCTTCAGGCTTCTGGCAGGGACACCCATGCCGAACAGGTCGAAGGATACGGACCAGACAAAGAGTGATCCCCTGGTCCTCCAGGGTGGGGGTTGGGCTGAGGGCTGGTAACCCTCTCCCGTAAAAAAAAAAAATACTTATTACAGAAACCAGCCTATATCTCACCTGTGATGATGACTGTGACGGTGAGGACAATGAAGACTCCACAGTATAAACCCACCCTAAAGGTGGTCCAGGCAGGCGCGGGCTGAGGAGGCAAAAAAAAAAACCCTGAGGATTAGGACAAGGAGAGTAGGGGGAGCAGAGAACAGGCAAAACAGGTAGAGACCAGGAACAAGTGCTATGAAATCAAACGTATTTTCGGAGATGCCTGACATCTTTCCAGAAAGAAGTGTGACGTCGTATTCTAATGCAATATACTTTTGAGCTAGGCTAACACAGCGCAGTTATCTCTTGATCACGAAAACTGGAAGGTTTTAGCTACAGTTGTAAGGGGCACTTTGTTCTAATTCAGAAGAGACTGAATCAACTAGTTCACTCTTTTCATCTTTGCAAATAAATAATATCCACAGACATTTGGTTGGCATCGATATGTCATTCTCCATTAGTGGAGTAGCTGAAACTAATATATATTTAATGATGTAATTCTGTCACTTCTGTCACGCTGTGACTTAAGAGTAATGAGGCTAAACAGGAATGTGTTTGCATCGAAATGAGTTTCAGATAAACAACAACAACAACTAAAATTCCTTCTGAGCTAAGCTGAGGCTGACCTGAGCTGCACCCAGCGGGGGCACCCGCAGTCTCTTCATGGCCCTCTGACGGTCCCCACACTCCAGCTCTGTGGTGACCAGGGCCTGAGAGAAAGAGAGAAAGAGAGAAAGAGAGAGAGACAAGCAGAGAGGGAGAGAAAGACCAACAGTACTTTAGTTACCACTGCAACAGAGAAAGAGAGATCTTCATAACAGACAAAAATGCCAATGCTGTTGTTGATGACAGGTGATCCTTAGGTTCACAGATTTCACTGTGAGAGAAAATGTGGCACACTAACATATTATTGTGGTTCTTAAAAGCTACATGTGATAAATCAGTCCCTGTCACAGTACACTTCAAAATAACCCCTGACTCTCACTACCACTTATCCAAACGTGAGAGTGTAGTGGGTTTAGGTTACCTCCGTCTCAGAGATGAGCTGGGTGATCTTCTTGCAAGTGTAGAAGGGAGCCACCTCCACGTGGGCCACCCGCCAGTCTGCACCCCGCGTCGTTTCAAAGATCTTGTCATGTTTCTTCAGAATCTTCCGGAAGCCTGTGAAGTTCAGATTCTGCAGAGGAAAAAAAAAAAAAAAAACATGACTTTTTGCTATGGGAGGGAGACTGAGAATTCCAGACCACAAGGACTGATTAAATTAAAGCCTCACTTGACAAGTTGTACATTTTGAATATCAGCCTGTTTTGTTTGTCTTGGCCTCACTATCTCTACTTTACTGTTCGCCATCTGCTAGCTGGCTTTATGTGTCGATCCCTGAGGGAGGGGGCCTCAGAGTGCACTACTGAGAACACACGTGCCCCGGAGAGAACACAACACAGTGACCCTCCACTTAGGTTGACTAACCGATCAGACATCAGTTTTGCACAGTCACAATGACTTTTAATGTTGTTGTGACCATGCTAACCAGTCTCAGTGGATGAGTGACTGACTTGACTGGCGGTGAGATGAGGCAGACCTGGTAGTTCTGTAGCAGGATGAGGCTGAGGTAGAACTCGCTGAAGGCCAGCTTCAGGTCTTTGATGTTGCGGTGCGTGCAGCGCTCCTGCTGGGTGAGGTGGAAGACGGCGCGGCGGCGACGCAGACCCGGAGCGCCGGTGCTCTCCCGCTGCGCGTCCAGCGATGACTGCAGCTCGTTCTGCAGCGTGGCGAACCGCCGCTGCGCCTCAGCCAACTTTTCTGTGGAGGGGCGGCAGGAGGAGAGAGAGTGAGAGAGGGGATGAGAGAGTGAGAGAGGGGATGAGAGAGTGAGAGAGGGGATGAGAGAGTGAGAGAGGGGATGAGAGAGTGAGAGGGGATGAGAGAGTGAGACAGGAGATGGGGGGAAAGAGAGAGTGAGAGAGGGGATGAGAGAGTGAGAGAGGGGATGAGAGAGTGAGAGAGGAGATGGGGGGAAAGAGAGACAGATGCAGAGGTAAAGAAAGAGAAGGGGTAGAGAGTGAGAGAGAGGACATCCAGAGGGAGAAGAAGAATGAGGGAGGGAGCAAAAGTTGGGAGAAAACAGGGTAGAGAGAGAAACAGCAGAGTGGGCAGAGGGGCAAAAGAAAAAAGAAGTGTAGAGTAGACAGAATGGAGGTAGAGACGCAAGCCGCCATGGTGGGAAAGAGGGAGAAAGCAGAGGACCATCAGAAGATTGAGCAATGGTAGTCTTGGGCCACGGCCCAGCTCTGTCTTTGGCTCAAGTTTCATCTCCAGTGATGAAATGTTTTCATGCGATCCTTTGCTTTTTTTTTTTTTTTTAACCAAGCATATTTTTCCCCCTTTTTTTTTAACAGCAGAGATCACGGTGTCCATGTCAGCCCAGATGAGGGGCAACAGCCAAGTTTCAGGCCAAGCCAGAAAGAATGCAGATGCTCCACTGCGACACGCACAGTATGCTCATAAATGATAAGCTGCTCTCCTGTGGCCAACATGCTTCTTGCTCTGCTCATTTCACAGTATGCTGGAATGATAAACACCCTGGGATAAAAGGCAGAGCGCTCACACAGTTGCAGATAATCATTATGAGGTCAGCTTCACACAAAAACTGGATATCAAAGCCCTTTAGAGGGTGCCAGATCCCTTTACCATTTGCCTGTAGTTCTCTCTCTCGTAACGTAATACATCATCATCTAACACTTAGGCAACTGCTTCAAAAACAACACCAATGTTATATGATTGTGGCCAGGCCAGGTCTGGACTGCGTGTGGTTACCTGAGTAGAACGTGTTGATTTTGGCCAGCTCCTTTTCGCATGTTTGGAAGAACTTCTCCTCAAACTTGGCATAGTATCTCTTGACCGTGTCTTCATCAGTGACTGTGAACAGACAAAGTAACAGTGTGAGTGTGTGTGTGAGTGTGAGTGTGAGTGTGTGTGTGAGTGTGAGTGAGTGAGTGTGAGTGTGAGTGTGAGTGTGAGTGAGTGAGTGTGAGTGTGTGTGTGAGTGTGTGTGTGAGTGTGTGTGTGTGTGAGTGTGTGAGTGTGAGTGTGAGTGACAGTGTGAGTGTGTGTGTGAGTGTGAGTGTGAGTGTGTGTGTGAGTGACAGTGTGAGTGTGAGTGACAGTGTGAGTGTGAGTGACAGTGTGTGTGTGTGTGTGAGTGTGAGTGACAG
>NW_024879979.1:0-49902 GCF_900700415.2 Clupea harengus | reverse complement strand
GTCATACTACAGTGGGGAAAATAAGTATTTGAACCCCTGCCGATTTCGCAAGTTTGGCCACTTGCAAATAAATGTGTGATCTATAATTGTAATGATAGGTGTATTTTAACAGTGAGAAATAGAATATCAACAAACAAATCCAGAAAATTGCATTTTATAACATTTATGACTTTATTTGTATTTGATGCAGTAAATAAGTATTTGAACCCCCAAGCAAACAGCAAGAATTCTGGCTCCCAATGACCAGTTATGTGCCCAAGTTTTCTCAAGTTATTTAGCCGCTGACAATAGTTATAGACCACACTGACATTTATTGACAAATCTTTGAAGTTGAATACATTTGATGGAGAGGATTTGTTGCCTCTGTTATTACCTCTTCATGGCCAGCAGCCGCCTCCTGGGTCCTCCAGTGTTGTTCAAAAGTAGAGCAAACATGCTGGGCAGTGTCCTCCTCACTCAGTGGGCTCAGATGCTCCAGCTGTAGTGGCCGTCTCTGACCAACCGCCACCACTCTGAGGACAATGCAACAAACAGCAACAACAACAACAACAACAACAACAACAAACAAACATTATACCCCAGTGTCCTCACATTATTATACAGCTCAGAACAGTTTACACAACACATGGCTATGTGGTTAAAGGAGGCAAAATGATTGAATACCTGTTAAACCACCAGTAGGTGATTCGACTCAAGAAGAAGACTTCTTTCTCCTGTGGCTGGTTCTGCCATTCACATGTTAAAGTATAACAGGGCAGTTACATCAGAATTAGGCTGTCTAGCATTGCATATGTTATTGTGATTGTAATATTTAATTCTAGGTGAATTGAATAACATTTTTGAATAAGATTTTATAATAAGTCTCTAGCTTTTAATTCAATTTAATTAAAATTGCCTGCATTAATATCACACATAGTTAATATCGCTAGATCAAAATAATTTCGTGTTTGATAACAATATGCATTTTAGCTTTCAAACTAAACTAAATAATTGCAGTGCATTGTCCTGTATATTGCAGTGAACATGACAGTACGCAAAAATGAAACATACAACTATCAACACTGCACCTCTGTCTCGCAAGCACACACCTTTATTTGCCATACTCCACTGTGTGTCTTTTAACCTTTTGAAAATACACGTGCACAGCTCGCACAACAGTAAGCGGAAGAAAGTTTCTCTCACCTGGTCTCCATTTACCCAGCTTCTGAAGAACACATATTTGAGGAAATATGCCACCGCCAGTTTGGTCAAGCGTGTGAGACAATAGCTTCAACGCCGCTGTATGCCGCACAAAGGACGTGGCTACACAGATGTATGTTTTAACAGAAGACTCTTCCAATAATGAAGTGCAATTAGCGCTACGTAACAGTGCTGTGCAAATTATTTGCCCCTTTTAAGTCATCTGCGCTCGTAATAGTTGCCCCGTCTATCTTAAAATGTAAAATACAATGATCTACTCTATGTGGAATCGCCACCGCATCCAATAGGAGATGAACGCAGCCAGGGGCGTGTTTATTGCCTGTCAAATTTGATGAAGCGAGTCTGGTGTGAATTCGAACGGCGGGGTTCATTTATCCTTAACAGAGCGCAGTTATTAAATGTGTGTCCTGCTCATTGTCTGTCGGACTGATGATTGAATTCTGAAGTCTCAACCATTTCTGAGAAGGACCTTTATTAAGTTACTGGATTAACGAGGCAGCCGTCCTCATAGGGAGGCAGTCCGCGTTGCTGCACTTTCCTCATCCTCATCTCACTACATAAATTGAAATCAACTAAAGGACCACCCAGGACAGATATGAGTTACTACACCACTCATGAAATAATTATCCTCCACAACGTTGAAATACTTTATCTGAACATGTAAATGGTGTTGACACACACAGTGTCAAAAGACTGTTGACAAGCAGCTGAAAGCAAATAAGATGTCAATCAGTTATTGTGCCAAATTAAAGTGGTATTGTGCCCAAATGAAGGCAGGACACAAACAAGTTTGAATTAGGAGAGCTGGAAATGTTTCATCCTCAAAACGAGAGCCAACAAAACAGCTGTTGTTCATTGCCGCACCCACCCACCCACCAAAAAAAAAAAAAAAACTCTTCAAACCTGCAAATTCTGAAATACCCCAGTGATATGATGATCAACTTCATTATGAAGATGTTAAACTTGAATGGCTGATCAGCATATTTTCAATGAAAGCTTTCTTCCCAATATCACCTCCATTGATCAGTTTGTTGAATAAAGTTGCATGGCTGTATTCTCTAAGTTCAACCAAGTCACCATCTGCCTGCAAGAAGACTTATAGACGTGCAATGTTGTATGTAGAAGGAAATACATACAATTGATGTTTGATTGATGAAGAGTCCTTTGAGGCCTTCAGTTTTGAAAAGCACTACACAAAGCCTGTACATTATGCTTGAAAGGTTGCAGCTCTGCATTCAATGAATACCTCTCAGGTTACTCTGAGCAGGGGATATACGGGTCTAGCACACTATAGTTGTCTGTTTACAAAGGTAAATGAGAGATGGTTTTCAAAACAATATTAATTACGTAGGTCGATATATCACAGGACTACTGAGTAGACTACCTCTGTGTGTGTACATGTAGTCCCACATTGTCTTCATGTTTACCCCTTGTGGTCATGGATATTGGCTTTGAGTAAATGCTCTGAGGAAATTCTGGAAGGTCACTATAGGGATGGTTTACTTCCGTAACCTGACGTATCATCTGATAGTTATGCCAATGTTAGAGTTTGTACACACACACACACACACACTCAAACACACACACACACACACACACACACACACACACACGCACACACACACACACACACACACACACACACACACAAATTGAAAATATTTGTGAATTATTCCATTGATTCCTTCCCAGTAATTTCTCTTACATGTTGGTGTTCTGTGTTTATTTACTTCCATACATACTTGCTTGTTTAATAAATCACAAATGTCTGTTATTTTTCCAGTCTCTCACTTGGCAGAAATGTCGCTTTGAGTTGAATTGAGTTGTTTTGAATCATGATAACTGTTACGGTTACTGTCATGTTCCAACGACAGAGTCGAAAATCCACCAGTAGTCTGGTAATAAGAAAATTCTGTGAAGAGCAAATTATACTTGGAAATGTTGGTAGGTACAGAATAAGACCTTGATATGTGTTACATTTGAATCCCTTAGGGGGCAGGTGGTTGGGGCCGTGCAGTCACACAAGAGAGGGCTACACTGAGGATACATCAGATGAGGATTTATGTGAAGATTTATGTGTGATTAAGTAACGCTGTGGCCATCTGGGATTAAATTAGGTCCATTCTCAGATTTCAGAGAAAACAAGAGTGACTTAGTTTGACAACAGGCTTGTGTAACAAACAGAATGCGGTTATAAAACTATTTTATAAGATTCAATGCGATTACGTACGGTAATACTGAAAGAGATTCTTCTAGAACTCAACAGAACGTCAACAGGCATAAATCACACTTTCTTCAAACAAAAGTTAATTACGTTAAAGACAACAACAAGAACTGTTTATTGTTATAAAAACCTCACAATTAAAATTTTAGATCAGAAAACTATCTTATCTAAAATATTTAGATACATTTATCCTCAGTATTCACCAATGTAGGATTGGTGGTTAAGATACCCATTGCAAATTCAACACTGTTTATTCTGCTGCATGGCTGGTTTATTTTTTATCAACCATAGTGATATGTTTTCCATCGCTTGAACATTTAGATGTTTAGATAACAGCATGGAAAAGTCACACTATGAAAAATAGATTGCGTGGAGCGAGTTATGTTGCCTAGTGATATGATGCACCTGCTTCCCTTGTTGTTTGGTGTGAGAAAAAGGTGGTTCTTGGAAATCAGCTCCTTTTAAAGGCAGGTTTAAGAACTCGGACTGATTTAGACCAGGTAGCAACTCTTTAGTGGAATTAATCTGTCGCAGTCAAATAAATGATGCCCCTTCATAAAGTTGGGGAAGACACTGATGAAGCAACGGACAGAGACAACATCGAAACAGGTAGACTTACTCATCAAATACGTATAATGTACAGAATTCACTGTATTAACTGATGATCTTCTAAAGAAGTTTATGTGTGTTTCTCTCAGGGGATGATGGACCATCGTGTGGTTCTGGATTATGTGGGATCCTCCTTACATTTCTTTCCATGGTGCTGATCATCGCAACCCTCCCTCTGAGCATATGGAGCTGCCTAAAGGTCACCACTCCAACATTTAATAGTTTAATAAATCATTTATAATAATAGAGTAACTTAATGTTGTTACGGACCTTCTGTTCAAACCCCTGTGATTCTCAATAACGGTGGAGAGTACAGAAAATATCAATGTTATATGAATATTGTATGAATATTGAATTCACGCTGCCATCTTGCTAACAATGTGTCAGTACACAACATTATCAGTTTAAGGATGTCATGGATTTCAGTAAAGTATGTCATTGGTCCTTTACAACTTTCTCCACTAGTCATGGGGTTGCACCTCTGGACTTTTGTGTTTGTATGTATGTTTTTGCTTAGACTTATTTGTGTTTGTATGTATGTTTCTGCTCAGACTCATTTGTTAACATATCTGTCTGTGAGGTCTATTTAGCCAATAGGATGTCTTGAAAAGTCACATGTTGGAAATGTGTAATTTGCTCCCTGTGCAGATTGTTGCAGAGTATGAGAGAGCTGTGATCTTCCGTTTGGGGCGAATCGCGGGGCGAGCAAAGGGCCCTGGTGAGTAGCTCTTCCACTGTAGTGATATGTAAAAAAGAAGAACTCTGTATATTAGGCTGATCATTGGTGGAAAAAATTCGGTTGGCTGGAGAAACCCAAAAATTAGTTAGTGAAATTAAATATTAGATTCCCATTAATATAAGGATAAACATATTGTGATTGCCCAGATTTCTGAACTAATTGAATTACTAATTGTAATAATAGAAAATGTCTATTATACAGGCATTTTATGGGTTATCCCATGCGTGGACACTTTTCGAAAGGTTGACATGAGGACAGTGTCGTTCAACATACCTCCCCAGGAGTTAAGTACACAGTGTTACGCTACACTTTGAAACACCCTCTCCCTGTGAAGCACGACACTGAAGTGGTAGACTGACCTCTAGTGCTTGCGCTCAATTACTGCACATATTTATTTTAAGGAGACTGTCACTGTATAAAATGCATTAGCATGTATGCCAGGCAACATGTATGAAAGTGAAAGTGTGTAAATGAATGTGTTAATGTGGAAGAGGTTAAATTAAATGAGCCTGTACTGCTTTCCTAATACAGGTACTTACCAAAGACTCAGTGACCATTATGGTTGATGCTGTGGTGTATTATCGCGTCTTCAATCCCATCGCGAACCTCGTCCAAGTGGAGGACGCAAACGTGGCCACGCAAATGATCGCACAGACCACCCTGAGAAACATGCTGGGCACGAAGAGTCTGGCGGAGCTCCTGATGGACCGTGAGGAGATGGCTGAACAGATGGAGGTCAGGCCCTCGTCTAGGATTGATGTGAATAAGATCAGGGCCAGATCTGGCATCTTTATCATTGTATGACCTCATCGGCAGCAGGGGATGAAACCCCAGTTGAGAAGACGACTGACCTGACACTGATCCATTTCAGATCTGATGCCCACCCTAGGGTCTAGTGGCTGTCTAGGGTTTCACCTCTGTTGCCTATAAAGAGATAAATGCAAAATGTCCCTCATGTTAACCTCAATGCCCAACCCCTGACCACTGTCTGGACAATGACACGTTCAATTAATCACATTTTTCTTTCAGTCATTCTTAAATATAATATTATTTTCTGGATTGTCCTTGTGGATGACCAATTCTCAAAACATTTACAAACACTTACTTTTTCATTCACAAAACTATGGTTGCTCTGAAAAGCATGTCCAGTTTCTTCTTGCAGTAATGGTATCTGTCCAGTAGGTGGTGCTGTACGAGGCTTCCAAACACTGGGGTATCAAAGTGGAGAGAGTGGAGCTTAAGGACGTCAAGCTGCCCCAGAGTCTGCAGAGAGCCATGGCTGCAGAGGCAGAGGCGTCCCGGGAAGCCAGGGCCAAGGTGAGCATACACAAACATGTGCACACTCATTCATTGTTATTTCTGGAGCAAGGAAATAAGAGAGCAATGCATTCAGATCACATTTAACTTAAAATAGAGGGACAAATGACAATGACTGGCTGATGGTATAATATTTCAGGTCATACAAATGTGAAACCATTAATGAAAATTGGCATTACTGTCTCCACCGACAGAGGCATTAAATAAATACAATGTTTATATCTAAGTGCATATAATAAGTTTACATCAGTGCATCATTTATTCCAAAGGGGAATGAGAGTGAGTGTGAATGGTACACTGGGTTCTGATGCAGGTCATTGCAGCCGAGGGCGAGATGAACGCTTCCAGGGCCCTGAAGGAGGCTGCGGACGTGATGTCTCAGTCGCCCGCTGCCCTGCAGCTGCGCTACCTGCAGACGCTGTCCGAGATCGCCGGCGAGAAGAACTCCACCGTCATCTTCCCCATCCCTCTAGACATGATGTCGGCCTTCATGAAGAAATAACCATTGAGATGACTCACTAGCGAATCACGAGTCCTATAGCCACACACAGGAGGTTGTGTTTTGATTCTGGAGGGCGCAGGGTGGAGTCCCATATAACATGTTAATTAATGAAGCAGGTATACCCACACAGAAGATTTAATTGAATTGTAGGTGGAACATGAGCCAACTAACTAAACAGAACCCAAACCAGAACCAGACATGATGTTATCTTTTTAAATAAGGGCAGTATAAATGCAGTCCCACACATTGATGAATAAGCCGCCAATATATTAGGTGTTTATTTGCGAGGGGGTAGCATGAATTCCTCACTGATAAATAACAGCTGTAGCTGCAGACATGATGTTTTTATTTTATGTGTGTGGTGAGATGAAGTCCCACACAATGACGAGCGCAGAAAGGGCCCAGGAGATTCTCCATAACAAACAAACAACAAAACATTAAACTAAATTGAATCAGTTTGTATTGGTTCATGTCACCATTTTTTCACAATTCATGATATACTAGTACTAAGTTATATTAATGGTGCCATAGGCAGCATTGCATCTAAGAAGGGTAGTGAATGGGATTGGGAGCTGTGGAACTCAAAGGACGGAGATGTCCCCAACACCTTGGAAATAACACTCTCAGCCACAAACAAAGTATCCAGCATCTGCACACTCTTTCATAGTTTTTCAGCTAGTCATTTCTTGAGAAAAAGGGTTTTTTTGGTGGTAGTGGGATAAAAAGATACCTACTGGATCTTGTTTTGTTTATGTGAAGTTTCACACATATGGTCATATTTTTGTCCTCCTAACAACAAACTTCAGTGGAAGTTGAGTACAAAAATGTAAAGACTCTAAAGATATTTAGGAGAAGTACAGACAGTTTTCTAGAACAGTCTTGAGTCATGATTGAGTTACTCATCTGCTATTTACCTCACCCCCCAACTGCTACAGGGCTAATCTCCAAACGGAGGAATTTTAAATAAAATTAAATTGACTTGGTCCAAATGCACACTTACAGTGCCCTCCAGAATTATTGGCACCCTTTAGTAAAAATTAGCAAAATGAGATGCGAAAAAAATTCTTTATTGTTTATCCTCATGATCTTTCTTTCAAAATATTCACAAAAATGTAACCTTTAATTCCAGTAACAAAATTGTAAAAAGAAATAAATTCTTATCATGAAACAAATATTTTTCTCAAAAAAATGTGTGCCACGATTATTGGCACCCTTTCATTTCATATTTTGTGCAGCCTCCCTTTTCCAAGATAACAGCTCTGAGTCTTCTTCTATAATGCGTGATGAGGTTGGTGAACACATGGCACGGGATCTGAGACCTATTCTCCATACAGTATTTCTCCAGATCCTTCAGATTCCGAGGTCGACGCTAGTGGACTCTCCTCTTCAGCCATCCCACAGATTTTCAATATGGTTTAGGTTGGGGCCATGGCAAAACCTTTATTCTGCGGTCGGTGAACTATTGTAGATTTTGAGGTGTGCTTCGGATCATTGTCCTGCTGGAAGGTCCAACCACGGCCCATTTTAAGCTTCCTGGCAGAGGCTGTTAGGTTTTAATTTATTATCTGCTGGTATTTGATGGAGTCCATGATACCATGTATCCTAACAAGATGTCTAGGGCCTTTGGAAGAAAAACAGCCCAACAACATCAAAGATCCGCCACCATATTTCACAGTGGGTATGAGGTGCTTTTCTGTATGGCTATCTTTCTGTCTACGCCAATCCCACCTTTGATGTTTGTTGCCAAAAAGCTCTATTTTGGTCTCATCTGACCATATAACCCGGTCCCATTGAAAGTCCCAGTAACATTTGGCAAACTGTAGGCGCTTTAGTTTGTTGTTGATTGACAGCAGAGGCTCTCCCAAACAACTTGTGGTGATATAGGTGGCGTCTGATGGTAGTTTTGGAGACTTTCTGACCCCAAGACTCAATTAACTTCTGCAATTCTCCAGCTGTGATCCTTGGAGATTCTTTTGCCAGTCGAACCATCCTCCTCACGGTGCGTGGGGTCAATGTACACACACGTCCTCTTCCAGGCTGATTCTTAACCTCTCCTGTCACTTTAAACTTCTTAACTATTGCCATGATAGTGGAAATGGGTATTTTAAACAGTTTAGAGATTTTCTTATATCCATTTCCTGATTGTGGAGCTCAACAACCTTTCGTTGCACATTGTCGCTGTGTTCTTGGGTCTTTCCCATAGTGATGAATGACTACGGGAATTCGGCCTGTGTCACCTCACATTTATACTCCAGTGAAACGGGAAATCATGGTTGACCACTTAAGAGTTCCTAATCAAACAAGTAAACTTAAAAATGTAAAACATGACTGGAAATGTACTTCAGTTAGATTTTAATTATAAGATTGTCTAGGGGTGCCAATAATTGTGGCACACATGTTTTGGAATTTGTTTCTCAAAAAAAAAATTCTTTCAATAATTGTACTTCAATGAAAAGATATGATTTTTGTGAATATTTTGAGCGGAAGACCAAGAGGATGAACAGCAAAACCATTTTTTCATAGCCTGTTTTGCTCATATTCACTAAGGATGCCAATAATTCTGGAGGGCACTGTATGTGTTGCTTCCTGCCAACAGGGAAGATAAAGAGGCAGAGGCGTCACCCTTCTAATCGGATCTTGTCCATTTGATTAGGGTTATCAAGGGTCACAGGTTTGTGAGATGCGTAATCTATCTCCCTGATCTCCGTGTCAAATTAGCAAGGCCACCTCGTGCCCTAAATTCACTTACTAAGCAATGGCATTACTGTCATTTTACAATTTTCAACACTTGTATGTGTGCACATTTATGCTTGTATGCATCATTTATGGTTGCACATTTTATTTTTTGTGATGATGTGCATACAATACAATCTCTAAATCACATCAGTGGGTCATATATTTTTGGAAGCCACGGCTTTCAGTATATTTGGAAACCAAAGGATATGAATTACCTAATCGGCCCAGTAAGGCTTATTATGGAAGCTTAAATGAAAAACTGGAGCTGGCCTAGGTTTGGCCTCCTCACCTGCGTGGATTTACAGGCTAAGTTCACCATAGGCTCTGGCGCAGGAAGCTTGGAGCGCTCCAGGTCTGTTTAACCTTCAACCTTCCAGGCACAACATGGTCTGCATTGTGACCAGTTGAGCAGCGTATCCACTCAGACGGGCTGGTTAAGAAGTCCAGCTCTGTCCAGGGACGCTCCCTGGAGTCAGTGGAGATGGTGGCGGGAGAATGGAGAATGATGGCTAAGCTATCATCTCTGAAGGGAGAACATGTCCCACCCCATGCAGGCCACTTTGACTTTGACGCTCCTTCAGTGACAGGCTGCTTCACCCGTGGTGTGTGAAGGAGAGGTACCACAGCTCTGCTGCTGTCAAGCTTCACAACACCGCTCCCAGTAGACTCCACAGAGCAAGACAGGCAATTCACTCATGTGCAATATCACTGTAGAATGTCACTGTCTTTTTTTTATTCATTATTTATTTTATTTTGTTTTTATTTGTTTATTTATTTTTATGTTCATTATAACTTGTCATGCGTTTACTTACCTTTTGATTATTATATCTTGC
Source organism: Clupea harengus (assembly GCF_900700415.2). Lineage (NCBI taxonomy): Eukaryota > Metazoa > Chordata > Actinopteri > Clupeiformes > Clupeidae > Clupea > Clupea harengus. The sequence goes on along the minus strand of NW_024879979.1, from coordinate 39,742 downwards.
TTGCTTTTACTGATGCTTCCTGCTACTGCACTATTCCCTCTACAGCTGTAACACTGCAAATTCCCCCGTTCCCTGGATTTAGGAAGGGTTATCTGACCTAAACCCATTCCTTACACACCTCTCTCATCTGTCTCACAAACCTCACTATGGTCAAAGTCAAAGACGATGTAACTGAGAGACTGCACTTAATCTGGCCGACAGATTTACTGTACTCTACTATCTTACATGGTCTCATATATTATTTGTGACACTTTTTTCACATCACCCCAGACACAATTACATAACGGATTGTGAAACACGTTTGTATAATCATACAACTCCTGTTTAATTCCTTTCTGATCTGATCTCCTGACGGATCACTAGATGTCCCAGTCTTAGGGCTGAACTTGAGCCTTTTATCCTGTGCACCATGTGGAAATTACATAGATGCAAATGCTTGCAGGGCGCACTTCGGCTAACCACCGCTCATGCCTGTGGCACTATTAATAAACTCGCTGATGTGGCTCTTTTCTGTGCCTGGTGCGGTTTGTGGGCGGAAACGCCCTGTGGTTGGTGACCTGCGTAAGGTTAGAGGGAATAGCCGCTGATGCACGCGCACCGTACGAGTGGCAGAGTCAAGGAGAGACTGCCACTTTTACCGGAGAAGTGGAGGGTGGCGCACAGAGAATATGGCAGGAACAAGAGTGGAGGGTGGGGGATGTATTTTAGGAGATGATTGGTGGTAAAAGATGTGGTTGTAATTCCAACCCTATGGTCTTGGGGGAACTCTAATGACATCCTATGCAATATTTTTTTTTTCTTGACATCTGAAAGTACTTATTTGCAATGTTTACTTTCTTCATTTATTTTTTAAATTCTATATGTGTGAGTGTGTGTGTGTGTTTTTTTTTAAACAAATCTTTCTTTTGATCAGATTCAGTGCTGTTTCTGACCAGTCAGTCCAATCAACATAGCCAGTTCTCCAGTTTTCTAGACATTGCGGGAGAATCTTGGACTAAGTGCTTTGACTGGGCAGAGAAGTCTGAAAGAGTCCACTGATCTCTTAGTCTCCGCCCTTTTTCCTTCCTCCTCCTCCTTCTCTCTCGTCTTCTCTCTGTGCACTCCTCTGTTGTTCCCCAGACTTTGTGAGCACTCTGTTTGTTCCTCATCCCTTCCGATACCTCTGCCTTCTCTACCTCCCTCTCTCTGTCAAGTCTCGTGCTCAAACCACAATGAGGATGCTACATTTGCAGGTCCTATGTTTGGTCAGCGTCTTGATGCTCTGCAAAGGTAGGACCGGGTTCTTGTTGACAGCATGATATTATGACGTGTAGTAGTGACTGAGTAAAAGGTGTCGCACTGTGCAAGAGCTGACATACATGCTTAGTCCAATCAGAGATCTCTTGTCTGCCTTGTCTCTTCTTACCAAAAAAGCTAACAAATTCGCTGATCATAAAGTATATTCAGCAGAAAGGTTAATAGCACCTCTTTCAGACACATCAGTGAAATCTCTGTCAGATGAATCAGTGAAAAGTCTGTTCAGTGTCTAAGTACAGCAGTAAACACCTTAATGATTAATGATTCATCGCCTGGACAGTACAGCAACACGACAGACTGACCTGTTGTGGACCTGCCCTCTTTCATGAATGAACAGCACATGACTTGAGCCGGGGCAGGGGGGTGAAGACAAATGCTTGTACACTCTCCTTTGATCCCCATGTTTATAAACAATAGCCATAATCACCACCTGCTACCTCTGGGCAGACGAGGGGCCGAGCAGGGAATGCCGGTGGCTAGAAAACCTGAGGATATGCCAAGTGAGAAGTGGGATGTCCTGCTTTTTTATAGAAGCATGATCCAATTGTGCCTGGAACGTCCACGCTAATTACAGACCACAGATCACCTCTAAAGCCCTGGGAGCTTGTGCGCAACACCCAGGCCTCTGGTGTAAATGGGGATGTCAAAGGTTCAGGTGGTCAGAGATAATGAGGTCTCAGCTGGAGAGAGCGGGAAAAAGGGCAGAGAGAGAATGTGGGGGGCGAGTGGGGCGTCGTGTAATGATGATGATGATAATGTGTGAGAACTCAAGGATGCCGTCAGCTTAGGAGGATCAGAAAGGCTAGACATGAGGGAATTGGGTCGCAAGAACCCAAGCTGACAGACATCCCCTTCTTTCAGTCTCTTTAGGTGGACAGGTAAAAAACATTGGGAGAGAGGCAATCACAAGGAAACTGTCTAACAAAAGTGGCCTAACCTCCTACTCATAAGTCTACTCTATATGTGCTCTTTAGAGCTACTGCTACAACCTAAATAGCTTGGGTAATTATACCTGTCAATGGTTATATCTTTGAATAACACACACGCCAACCACACGGCATCTCCAGGCGAGGTTGTGACAGGAGAAACTAAACTAATCAGATGTTGGGTTAATCAAACCAGGTCCTGTCTCCCAACTCCAGGTCAGGACAGCGAATGTGACAACTTCACTGACCTGTTCTTCCACGAGTCGTTCATCGGGACCAATCTGTACGTGAGGCTGCTGCTCTACACCCGTGCCAAGCTGGAGTGCGGCCAGGAGCTTCCCCACCACACATTCACCTCCCAGCCGCTCTTCAATCTGTCCAGGCCAACAGCCTTCGTAATCCACGGGTACAGGCCCACAGGCGCCCCGCCCATCTGGATCGATCACCTCGTGCACCTGCTGGCCAGGCAAGAGGACATGAATATCCTGGTGGTGGACTGGAACCGTGGAGCTTGCAACCTGAACTACTTCACTGCTATCGCCAACACACGCGGGACTGCAGCTAACCTGACAGGGTTCATTCAGAGGATGCAGGTTAGCGGCAGCGAATGTTTCTTGGGGTTGTTGAGTGCTTCATTTTGTCCTGTTAGCTTACATTTAGTTCACGTTCAAGGGTTCCATGTTGTAGAACCAATAGGTTTTTAGAACATGTAAGAGATCTCTGAGGACAAACCAGAAAAACCTTAAAGAGTGTATTTGAAAGTTTCCTGCTGGGCATCGGCAGCAGTAGCCTTTTGACACAGCGCTTAACCTGCAAGCACGTGCTTTTAAAATCCGCTAAAGTGACCTGTGCTTAGTGTAAGGGATACTCATGCAGGGATACATGATTCATTTGAAATTAAACAGCTCAAATGCACAGACTGACACAGACACACGGTGAATAAGGAATTGTGCTCATAACACCGTCTTTGTGTTAAAGGACGAGGGAGCATCGCTGGACTCCATCCACCTGATTGGGATCAGCCTCGGGGCCCATGTGGCAGGGTTCATTGGGGCTATGCTGGGAGGCAAGATCGGCAGAATTACAGGTGAGAGAGGTCCTGGTTGGTGGCATTTCTTATATATGGAGGGCAGGCAGTTTACAGATACTTGATCTATAATGACATTACATAGAATGTTACAGAAGTTTCATGGTGACATTTTTTTTTAAAATGTATTCAAATTTTGAATATATATATTATTGTTTCATATTCCCACCAGAAATGATTAATTATTCTGTTGAGCCAAAGTCACATATTTTAGCCTTATATGAGGCAGTAAAGATAGATAGACTAACGCTCTGTTCCATCACATAGGTCTGGACCCGGCAGGGCCCATGTTTGCAGGAGTGTCCCCAGAGGAACGCCTGGATCCCAGCGATGCTCAGTTTGTAGACGTCCTACACACAGACATGGATGGTAAGCCCACGTATATGATATTATGCGGATTACATTGAGCCATTCTGACTGTGGCTGGTTGTTAGAGTCACTATCCAGAGAGTTTTCCTGTTGCTTAACACAGCATTGATGTGATGCCTTGGTATATAAAATGTACATCTTTCCTATGCTCTGAGCAGCTTTGAAGAAGAAAGTCTGCTAAATATCTAAATGTAGGAATGACAATGTATTATACAATGTCAGTTTATGTCTTTGTCATTGTGTTTTCAGGAAAAAGGTTCTACTGCTGTGAAAGAGTAATTGTGAGGTTTATAGTGTTCACTGCAAACCTTATCTTATGTCCTTATGTTTCTGTATTCCATAACTGTTTTTGTAGGTTTTGGTCTCCGAGGGGCACATGGTCATATCGACTTCTATGCCAATGGAGGCTCAGACCAACCAGGATGCCCAAAGACCATTTTCTCAGGTCAGAAACTCACACACGCACAAGATAGATAGATAAATAGATGGATACTTTATTTATCCAGAGGGAAATTTAGGTAACAAAGCTGGGTTGCCTCAAAATGATCACATTTATAGATATAGATTATAGATTTATATAATTATATAAAAAATAAATATAATTTTGCAGTAATCAACAAGGGACTTTGACGTAGGAGATATGGCTGAGAACATTTCAACATTTTCATAAGAATATAAGATTTCAATACAAAATGATGAAGGAAGATTTTCCCCTTAATTAAATTACAGATTTCTGCAAAACAAGTCCCACATGACACATATGTCCATATTCACTCCCAACTTGCTCCCCTGCAGGGAAGGCCTTCTTTGTGTGTGACCATCAGCGGTCTGTATTCCTCTACCTGTGTGCTCTCAACCGCACCTGCAACCTCACAGCCTACCCCTGCTCCTCCTACAATGACTTCCTAAATGGACAGTGCCTGCAATGTGAGGCCTTTAAGCCCGCCTCTTGTCCTGTCTTGGGTGAGAGAAAGTTATAAAAATGCAGATTAGCAAGCAGACTTAAACTTAAGTGAATATTATTTCTTCAACCAAATGTTTTGTTTTTCTCAGGGTACGACATGAGTCCCTGGAAGGACACTCTTGTGAAGCTGGGACAGACCAGGGCCTTCTTTTCTACCTCAAACGAATTTCCATACAGCAGTAAGTTCTTACATGACTTGCTTCCTTGCCATACCTTAATTAATTGAGAAACTCCACATTTTATGAGAAACATGACAGACATCTTACAGTCTTCTGCACTGTGCCAGAAACCAGCTACAGGGTGGACATCGTCACATGGAACCAGTATCTGCGCTGGGGAGTCGTCATCCTCCGACTACACAGTGGGAAAAACGTCATGGAAACCAGAATGGACCAGTAAGTCCTATACACGTTTACATGGCAGACCAACTTGAGGATCTCAAACACAATTCCTCAAAAATCTCAGTTCCTCAGTGGATCCATGTCTCTGAGGTCTTCTGTTTATTCCCTTCCACCTCAGCAACCGGTACAGATTTGAGCAGTACACATCCACCCGACTACTGGCTCAGTTTGATGAGGACTTGTACCCAATTCAGAAGATCTCTCTGAGGATTTCCACGGGGAACGTGATCGGACCCCGCTACAAGCTGCGTCTGCTGCGCATCAGGATAACGCCACTGAACCAGCCAGAGAGGTTCCTGTTCTTCTCTTTCTCTGAAACAACACCAACCTCACATGACTTGAATGTTTCTCTTTGCATTTTGTGTGTTAATACTTCCATTACGTAATTATGTATTAAGGTGTGTTGATACTTAATTAGGTGATTCCGTATCTGAGTAAAGGACAGGGACAATTATAACTTTTGCCCACATGCATGATAAAGCTAAGGTTAAGGTACTTAAGGCAGACACTCAATTCACGTTGTGTCAACATGCCTCTAAAATATCTCCGTTCACAGGCCACTGATGTGCCGATATGACATCATCCTAGAGGAGAACATGGAGGTGTCCTTCAGACCCCTGCCCTGCAGTGAGTCCAACGACTGAGGCCAATGCTACGGAGTTCAAACCACTGCCATAAGAAAATCACAGTTAACCTTTCCTCCACAAGTCAAAACTCAGCAAAGAGACTGAACTCTAAGGTCTCTCTGGCCTGAAGACACTGAAAGAACTGCTACAGCATATTTGGAAGGTTGTAGTGGTCCTGACTGACCACTGGGATTATCGTGTTATGACAAGACTGCGTCTTTGAGCAAAGCCTGGTCTGTGCCTTAATGTTTCTGCCAATTTCCGGTTTCATTTTCAAGCTGTAAATGGACCTGCAGTAAGGTGAGATCAGGTGTGACCAGTAGAAATCATAAGATGAACTGCATTGAAATATTACACAGCACAGCATGGTTGTCTCACTGTGTGCTGCTTGAACAAAACTCAATGTGCACTTTATTTAGATATTTCTATGGCTTTTTCAGACTACAGTGACTATGTATAGTTATGTGTTAACCATGTTTGACCTTTGTGTATGTTTCTAGATTTGTTTTTTAATTACATAAAATAAAAATAAAAAACTAATAAAATCATTTCTAAGCACATACCGACTTGACTGATTTGATTAGAACCTGCAAAACCACTGAAATACATTTGTCTGGCTTCAAAAGTAAAACGAGTTTGATACTTTATTTAGTGTAGCATGACTCGTATCAAAGCTTTTCATATATGGTCCTTCACCATACTTTAAAACCTTCACATTTAAAGTAAAGTGTTTGCTAACAGAACTTTGTCAGCTGAGTGGTTGCTGTTAGTCATGCCTATGAGGAGAATGTATGGGATTTCAGTCCTGTACTAAAAGGTCGAGAACGGATAAATTACAAAGGATTTAACCAGAGGAAAGTTTATTAGACAAAATACATCAAGATGAGGAATGAACCAAGGCTCTCATAAGCATGACAAATAATTGGGGGTGGGGCACAAATTATGTGTTCTTAAAACAATATTACCTGAAGAGTAAGAAAATGTTAGTCAGTATGATTAATCAATCTTCAAACCATACCAAACCAACCATTCAAATACATAAATGTTATTTTTCTACATTAAACACAAACTATGAAAGAAAATAAATCAGAACCATCACACTGTAGTTATTGTAATTACACTGTACACATACTCGTTACATTAGATCCTTTCAGTCCGTTTGTCCGAGCTGAACTTTGTTAACAGCGTAATCCACGAATTGAGGATTTATTTTAGCGGAAATTAATTTCAATCAGCTCCACGTCTTGTGTTCCACTGTTCCATGTCCTTCTTCAGAAATGGAAGTGGAACAGTGTGCTTTCCTCTCTCCTCAAATGGTCACCCCCAGAGAGTCTTCTGGTTACCAGTTGGCACCTTAAGGGATGAAGAGGTTGATCAGTTTTAGGCCTACTTAGCAAACCAGAAATGTTACCGTCTGATCAACATGAACTAACATCCTGTCTGAAAGGACAATACATCTAAGTGAGGTTAGAACAGAACAGAAAATGCTTGTTTATGTAAAAGCTGGATTTCTTTGTTAAAGGTTTGCTGGGTAATTATAAAACAGTATGGAAACAGGAGGTAGTACCATTAGCATTGTTGTAATGCCGGCTGGGGCCAGGCTGAGACCCAGGGCGGTTAAACCTCCGATTGAAGTCCCTCCGGTTGGGTTCAGACATTCTTTGACGTATGTCAGTCTGTAAAGCAGGAGCGTAATAATAATAATAATAATAATAATAATAATAATAATAATAATAACAACAACAACAATAATAATAAAGAGACACACTTGTAAAAGCAACTACAATGTGTAAGGTGGGCTCCGAAATGATCTTCATGGTTCTATGGATTGTAAGTCTGGCACTGTAAGGGACTTTAACATCCCACCACAAACTGGCAATAGAACTCAATCCTACATACATTATCTACCTAGCCATGATTCTTTGTATTTATCTATGTAAAAACATCATGAACTAGTGTAATTGTCCCACAGACAAACTTTACCATTTGACCACCCCACTCCCTGCGTCCCTCTGGGCCTTCTTCAGCCCAGCGACGGTCATCTTCATCACCCCTCCTCTCATCCACTTTAAAAACTGGCTCTCTTTCCACACTAGAAAGAAGGGAGATGATCGGTTCATATGGTTAAAAACAAACATAACTCAAGGTCAGACATGTCAATGTGGTCGCTACAGCTGGGTGGATGCCCCTGTAGCATACACATATTTTAAGCTATACAAACCTTTCGGGCACAGCTTGAGAGAAGCTGGCACCAGAAATGGTGACCTTCACTCCCTCTAGACGTTCCTGTCTTCGCCTCTCAAGGTCATGACGGAGGTCACTGGGATCGCAGGCCAGCAGCCGTCTCTGTGGCTGCTAAAGGCAATCAAAGAAATTATGACCAATCCAGCAGGGGCTGGGGGTCTTTCACAAGCATGTTCGCCAGAAAACTAGATTCAAAACAAGAGCTCTTCAAAGTGCTCAGTTTCATATTTAACTTAAAAATGTAATTTGGAGGTAATGTGGTCCAGATAAGTGGCATGTAAGAGCGTCAGGATATAGAGGCTATGGATATTTTTACGCTAATTACGTGCCATCTGTCAGCTCACCTGCGTGTTCTCAATCTTAGAGAAGAGGGGCATAATTTCGGGCACAGAAACTTTTATCCTTCTGCAAAGAAGAAACACAGAAATTAGGTGAAGTAACTTCTCGAACGGCAAAAAACTACAAAAGAGCAGAGAACACACTGACAGGAGGGCCAATAGATAGGCTATAAAATGGAAAACACTTACTTGTCCATCGCAACCTCTTCATTCACCTCTGGGTTAGCAGTCATGACACTGGAGAAGCGATTGTTCAGTGTAACATTTTCACCTTTAAAGTAAGTTTCTGACAGGGAAGACAAGGAAGCATTAAGACATGAAGGCTACCATGACATCTATGGCTTGAGTTGAGGTATTGGCTTTTCAGTATTCCCAGTCATTCTCAGTGAACAAATGAATGTAAATTAACCTTTGACTTGATGGACCAAAGTGATTATCTCCTGTGCAAAAGTCCCAGTGTGCACTGGGGTCTCCCTGAAGGTCCCGGAATGCTCCAGCATAGGCAGGAAGTCCAGTCGCTGTCGACCCACATTGACCAAATCCAAAGACAGCTGTCTGTCTGAGTTGTAACTGAAAGAGCTGCTGGTACACAAAGGGTCAAAAGAGGGAAGTGACCATGGGACTCAGAGTGCTGGCTTGGGTGTGAATCCAAAAACCTACAGCTTATTGTCTAAAATCCTTATGGATAAAACAGGAGCATAAATATGATTATATTCTAAAGCCATGTAGCCATCATTGTCAATAATCAAAGTAACTTTCAACAAACATGTGACAGGTTGGTCTAACATGAGGTCATCACTTGTCATATGTTTGAGCTGCCTGTACCAGTTTATCTTACCAATATCTGCAGGGTGCACTTACCCATGGAGAGGAAGAATATCAGTGTGTTCAAATCACGCAGTGATCTATAAATATAGTACACAGCACTAGCCAACAAGAGAGGCAGAAATGGGAAAACAGCCTTCTCAGGGGAAATAAGGCATGACTGCACTGTTAGTGGTTCTATGATTTCAGGACTGTTAAAGGAAGCAGCATATAACTTATATGTCTGATAAAAGATGTATGTATGCATATGGACACTCAGTTTTAAAATCCTGTTTAAGATGAGAACAGATACGTAATGCTGTTGCTGAAGAGCCATGAAACTTTCTCTAAATATCCGATACATCTGTTGAAAAATAGATCACATAGATCAAGACCAAACTATGGGTTCAAGAAATGTGCTGTAGAAAAGTATGTAAATTGTTATGCTTTTTAGACACTCATTTCCCCCTTCTGGCTCAAAGGCAGGTGAAAGATCATGCTTCCCTTCCAATTTTGCCCCTCTCTACAAATCCATCCACAGAGTTTTCGGGATCCTCAAGCCTTTGTAGTAGTGGTGTTCGCTTGCCCGAGTCCTTTCGATTTGTAACTTTGGATTACATTGAAATGTGATTTTACTCCTTAAAGATGGACATTGCGGTTCTGCATACAGAGCACAGATAGAACACTCAATAGCATTCCAGAGTGTATTCTTGAGATGTTCTCTTCTGAACTGCTGATGTGCTGGTGGGATAACAGACCCACATGGACGTTAGATGGCACAATGGAGAAGAGCTTCCATAGCGTACGCCGACTCCTGCAGTGTTTAGCACAGCAGAGAATGCCGCTGGTCATATATTCATTTCCCGGTCAAGTATGTTTGCCCGTAATCCAATACGCTGCTGTTGCCTGGCCATTGGCAGTGGAGCTCAACTGAAACCCATGTCAATGTGATGCATTCCTCCTCTGTTGTTCATTAGAGTTGAAGGAAGACAAGTTGTTGGCAGTGTTGTGGCTTGTATGTTGCTGTTGTCCATCCTCCTATCATTAGAAGGCAAGGCTGTCCTGGTCAGCCCAACCTAGGTCAAATGCATTCTTCTAGCAGGTGGAGTTTTCCATGTTTTATGTACAAAGAGCCTGGCAAATGTCTGTGAAGTCAATGTCTGTCAAAGTATTGACCTCGTCCAAGTTGAACTCCTCTTCTGCTATCTAAAAATCGGGTCCGTTTTCCTGTTGAAGTTTAAAAAGGCAGGACATAATGGGGGCACTCAGAAACAACAATCCTGTTGATGCTTGAGAATGACTTTTCCTTAAGGGCCACATCATTTTTTCATTTGGAATGGAGACTCCTGAGAGAGTGGAGCAAATGGAAAATTGGTATGAAGCACAGGGGGCAAATAACTCTTCATAATGCATTACAGTCCAGTGGATTTTATAAGGGGTGAATAGTGGGCGCCGATATCAAACACATCCATCAACATCAAGTGTCAGCCGTAACATTGTTGTTATTTATTCAAAGCTGTAAACAGGAAGTGGAGTAATGGAGCAATCTTCTGCAGATGTGTCAATCCTGATATTCAGAGTTGAAAAGGCTGTTTAGTAATCCAGTTCACAATCCTGATGAAGCTTCATCCTGAGGACTTGAAATGAGGCAGTGGTTCTGTATGGAATATGAACAGCTTTTGGAGTGGTTCTGTATGGAATATGAACAGCTTTTGGAGTGGTTCTGTATGGAATATGAACAGCTGTTGGAGTGCTTCTGCTGTATAGCTTCCTCTCCGGAGCTCCACTGTTGTTGCTTTATGAATGCCACAGGGGGTCAGAAGATGTTTTGACAAATTGATGTAAAACTGCAGAAATGGTAGGGTCAACCCATTGCCTCTGGAGATATCCATTAGATGAGATTACCAACATCGGACAGAATGAGAACACCACCAGCTGGAGTCTTAATTGCAGAAAAAAAAAAAAAACATGCCGACTTACCTTAAGGATGTACCAAGGATGAACTAAAATAAAAGTAAGCCGACATAAAATAGCGTATTTCTTTGTTGTAGGTAAGTGCTGGCATTTTGGTGGACATATCTTTCTTGCAAAACCAGTGTGGAGTGAATCCACTATTTTGGATTAAGAGCTTTTAAACTTGACCATTCATGGAAAGTCCACTTCATCCTCCAGAATGATCATCCAGTCTAATAGTCAAATCCAGACTGATCATGGTCTCAAGTTCAAGTACTGTCCAGTAAATCCCCTTTTGACCAGGGAAGTAACCACTGTTTGGATAACTTCACCCTTATTGGGAATGGAAAATCAAAAGTCAAGACTCAAGTCAAGGATATGATGGTTTTAGAGCTACCAGAGGGCTCTGACTCCCTCGAGTGATGCAGAGGGTTTCCGTCCATCTGCTGAAAAGCATCCTGGTGTACAATAGGGACAGATTATATCTTCTAGAAAATGTAGCTGTTGGTGCTTTTCCTTCTTGAGTGACGTGCATCATGGTGTGTGGAAAGCAGAAAGAGCCTTTAATAAAACCAATACTAGGCTTCTCAGAGGGGACACAGTGATGTTCAGTTGCATGGACAGTCCGAGTTAGAATACTGTGTCGCCACTTAGGACATGGATGATTTCACCACTTTTGGGCCTGCAGCTATGTAGTGTTCTATCCCTCTGAATGATTGTCAAGTAAGTCCAATTAACTCATGTCAAAATCTTTGACTTCACATTTGTAAAAAAAATTGATGGCATTCCAAAAAAACTGGAGCTCTTTCCTCAGTCAAGTTCATGAATAATGTCGTGTTAGAATGCAGAGCATTCTTTCTCCATTTCCAACTCCATGACACTGTAAGTCCATAGTTTACATCTGGTGTGTTCAGCAAGTCCTCTGTGCTGATTTTTTGCAGTTCAGGATCTCCACTCACATGAAAGAACCACTGTCAAGTCTTCTCAAAGTTCTTATACCCATGACGGACTGGCCATTTCTTTTGTGAAAAACTGGAGGTTTACATTCTGACTTGATATCTAGAAGGAACATGACTCTGTGCGGTCTTGAAGACTTCCTTTGAATGTGATGGGGAGGATAGTAATAATTTAGTTTGGAGTATGACTGGATCAACTTTGCAGAATTCCTTCTAACTTGCCATAGAGAAGTACGGTTCCAGCATTCAGTGATAGTCCACTTCAACTGTTCACATTGTGCCTCACGATCAGGCTTCTGGATCTGAAGAGAATCCTTTTACACAGGGCTGGGGGCAGAGCATGATTTAGAAAGGAAGCATGAACTTTCAACCATACCTTACAATGTTGGAAATGGCAAGACTTTACCTGTCTTGACCCATGGAGCGATTCATGTCCACCCTGATCTTGAGAGTTTCTTGTTCACTGGTATCAACTCTTGGTGTTATGGATGCATCTCTGTTCACGTTTGGATTCCTGTGCCGATACGGCGGCCTTTGTGGAGCAATCACTGGTGCGGCCTTGCCTCTTTGTTGTTTAACATCTGGTCTTTGCTGTTCCCACTTTGGGCCCGAGTAGCCACCATGGTCCACTCTGTCTGGCCTCAAGTCCACATCCTGAACTGGTGCTCTTGTGGGTTGTTCCTGGATGTGATATGGCCGCTTGTGATCTCCTAATGGCTCATTGTGCCTTTTTCGAACATTAGGAGGTGAAGGACTTCTCCTCCTTTTAGGGGGAGGTTCCATCCTTGGCTCCTCACGAGCATCATGCCTTCCCTCCTTCCTGTGTCTATCCTGTGGAGGTTCTGCATGGTGGACGTGGTCCCTCCTTTCTCCTGCTCCACTCCTGTTCACTCCTCCACGCTGTGAGATACCATGGTCATGCTCAACAATGACAGGTGCACGGCTCGGACTTCGGCTGTAGGGCCTTTGAGGGCCACCGTGGTCCTCATAATGACCCAAATCTCTGGATCTTTTATCAGGGCGATGGTCTCTAAACTCTGACTTCTTGGGCTGTAACCTGTGTCGACAAAGCAGGCAATAATGTTCAATACACAAGATACTTGTCTCGATACTAGCCAACAGGAACTGCTCAGGTAATAGTCTATAGCTACCCATCCTATTACATACTTACCACAGGAAACTAACAAATTATGCCGCAATATAAGACCGTGTTGTAAGGGATGTTTTGTGGCATATACTCTTACACCCTGCCAAATTAAAACTACAGCTTTTTGGCCAGACATCAAATTATATAACCACTTTGAAATATTTCACACACTTCAAAACAAATGTTGACAAATATAAGTTTTACCTGTTGAGATTACCATTATATCACAACTTAAATGTTACACTAAATAATTCACTCAGCAAAAGCTAAAACTGATGATATACGATATGAGCAAGAGATGTGTGTTAAAGATATGGGATACTGCTTTCAGTCGTCTTCTGTGGGATATTGCAATCAGATTCTCTTCTCGTCTCAGCCTCCGAGACTGTGGCCTTCTGATGTGTAATTTAATGATTTGGCATTTTTACTCTTCCTGTACCTATCGGAAAACGGGCTCCTTTCACTATTCCGCTCGTTGTGCTCCTCTGTGTAAAAGCCATGCTCCATCCGGTCATGCCTCTTCTCCTGCGACCGATTAAATGATCTGCCTCTGGGACTGGACCCTCGGGGTCCCCTCTGCCCTCTGCCTGCACCACTCTCCTGCCTTTCAGGGTGGCCTACGCCGTGCTCGTTCTTGCCCCAGTTGGGGACTGGACGTCTGTGGTGATGGTCAAAGGTCAACAGTGATGGTAGGCTCTCTCTGGGTAGCCGTCTGGGAGAGTGGGTCTGTCTTTCTTCAAAGGCTTTTGGGGATAACCTCCGCCGCTCTGCATATCCCAAAGGCAGCTCACCCGGGGGACTTCTCTGACGAGTTGAGTACTCTGAGGGTGAACGTCTGGGCTTGTACTCCTCCGATGACTGTGGTCTTCGGTCGGCGTGTGGCATGAACTCTTCTTTGAACCTGCCCCATTCATTTGAGGGCCCTTTCCTTGGAAAATGCGCATCATTCCAATGCTGGGGGCTGTGTGCCTCAGGGACTCTCCATGGCGGATCGAAATCATGACCAGGGACATAAGCGTCTGTAAAAGGTCTCTCACCACGTCTTCCTGGGCTCCTTTTATACATCGTAGTGTTTCTGTTCAAATGTAAAACATTATTAAATTATGTCAATTTCAGAATAAATTAGTATTAACTTAAACTCAAGTTTGACACATTAATAGCTGCTGTGCGAATTAATGGGTGGTTGTGACATTTTCACCTTGAACCACAAGACAATGTTACAACGATATACACTCACTTGCCAGTACGTAGACCTCTGAAGATGAACTACAAAACACCATATTTTGCCTATATATGAATATAAGTATAGTATATGGAAAATAATATGAGGATTTTGAATAATGGCACCTACAAAGCAGGCTTCACCCTACACTCCCCATAGAAGATCACAGGACAATAAAAAAAATATGTAGGGCAAAACAGGAACATTTCAGAGTACTTTGTTACCAACAGATGTTGGTAGGATTGATTATTCAAAATCCCCACGTTATCTTCCCATAGAGAAAATGGCTTTGACACAAGGGTTCATAATGGACTACAAAATGACGACATCCTCAGAACACTTAACTAAAACAGTCTAATATACCAGTTCTGCAATAATTAGCTCCATGAAGTTCATAATGTTCAGTATTTGTTTAATATTCTTTATAAAGCTGTTGATTCAACGGTGATAATATTTGGAGACTGCAGTTTGTGGTGCAGGTGATTGTGTTGAGTTGAACTGACATGCATTTCAATGATTTTAACCACCCCATTTCAATCAGCGATGTTAGGCTAAATCGCAAGAACACCTATGTGTTTAATTCTATACAGTTTAACAACACCACAAACTATCACGTCCTCCAAACTTATAATGCAGTTGAATCGGCACCTCTGTTTCAACATAAACTGAACATTCTAACAACCATGAAGGGGAATGTATTGGAAGAGCGCTGTATTAGACTGCATACATTTTCGCCAGGGGTACATAAACGTGCAACTGACAGTAGATTTATATGTTTGCGCATCAGTGAAGGAAGAAGCGGTCATATATTTAAAGGGAAAAACCTGGACATGGTGAGGGCTCAGGATCAACATAACAGAAGTATTTCCGAGTGCACGAATCACGACAGAACAACTTAATCAACCAAAGCTCACGGTGTTCATCTCAAAAGAAGAGGCCCTAGTAGCTTAACGTTAGCATGAGAGCTTCGTTGGTGATCTGTGAAATTGTTCCTCGGAGCGAAAAACCTCATAATAAGCTAGCCAAGTGCTAAATAATCACACACATTAAGTAATTACACAAAGCATTATGTGACGCCATGCAGCAGAATTAAGATGGGCATACAAACGTAAACAGCACGACCTTACACGCATTTAAATATGCTTACATGCGATCAACCATCAAGTAATACCTCAATCACTGTAACTGTAACTGTAGGATCAAAAATATGCCTAGCCACAGAAAGCATCGCCAAACCACCCATGTATTCTAGCTTCCGTGCTAATGCCTGCCTGAGGCTGTACTTACCTTGGCGCGTAGATAGCTCGCTATCTTCCTGAAGGAAGATATGTCCACCAAAAATACCAGTCACTTACAGGATTTAAAAAGAATACATTCTGACAATATTATCGAAAAATACACTAACATTCAATACTCATTCCGAAGACAAGACTTTCGAAGTTTCCTTGCTCGGTCACGTAGTACCGAAGTCTCCCGTTTATTTCCCCGTTTTTTCACCCCCAAAACGCTTCCGGCGCAAAAACGTACACGAAAAATCTAACAGCGCCCCAAGAGTAAGTATGTATCACTGCACGAATTTGTTTTAATCGTTTTTGTCTCCAATGGAAAAGGGTCAAGGACCAAAATGATAAAAGATCCTTAGACTTCACAATGTTATGTTGTAATCTGTAAAGGATTACCAAAAAAAAAAAAAAAAAAATCTTAATATCTGTAGCATTTACCTTGTTGTATTGCCTAACCATTGTGGTATTATGTTTTCATTGTCTATTTCTTTAATGCCAAAAAGGAAAATAAATGCACTGAAAAATCCAAATGTAGATCTACTTTTCTGGTATTCTTTTGCTTTCCCCAACAACAACAAAATCTGCACGCTTATGTTCCCCCCCAGTAAATGTGAATTTCCTGGCAAAGGGGTAGCCTATTGTAAGGTAAACAATAGTATTTGTGAGCTAATGTAGGCTAATATTACTGCGATGGAGTATTATTTCGGATTAAGTTATTTTGGATCAAATAAAATATAATGTGCTTTCAGAGGTTCAGTGGTTGTTGGATTCAAATGATTTCCCCCAACAACAAATGTACACCACACATGAAATATCT
Source organism: Clupea harengus (assembly GCF_900700415.2). Lineage (NCBI taxonomy): Eukaryota > Metazoa > Chordata > Actinopteri > Clupeiformes > Clupeidae > Clupea > Clupea harengus. The sequence continues at coordinate 23,309 of NW_024879979.1, read as the reverse complement.
CTCAGCCTTTTACATCAATTCATTTTAAATCAGCAAATTAAACAAGTGGTATGACCAATCAGTGTTTTATTAATGATTTCCCCCAGTGCTGCAGATCCATGCACCATGTCTACATATTCCACGAAGCAGAAATGAGCTGAATTTTACTTTTCAGGATTCAAAATAAAATATTTCTTTCCTTCAATCATATTCCACAGTGCAATTGATGCAGTGAAATATTTGTACATCAACAGTAAGATGGTTCGACAGTGACACACAGAGAGAGAGAGGGGGGGGGGGGAGAGAGAGAGATAGAGAGAGAGAGAGAGAGAGAGAGAGAGAGAGAGAGGTGGGGGCAGACAGAAAAATAGACCGTTAGATAGACAGTCAGTCAGTCTAGCTTTGCCATACAGTATGCAGCCGTTCATTCTTTTTATCACAGGGAATTCCACCCTGATTGGTCCTAAACAATTTACATCTGGAGGAATATGTCATACTATGAACATTTTATGTTAATCTGCCACCAGTTCCTCAAGGACTTCACCAGTAAATGAAAAACAGCACAAAGCACACATGCTGCACCCTTACATCCTGCATAATAACCACATGGACGACAGGGCAGTTTTTTACCAGGTAAGTGATGGTGGTGTTACTGTTGTTTTTCTTTGCACATTGTGAACCTTGTCACTTGTGGCAACCCAAAGAGGCACATTTTTACATTTGTAGGTCTTGCAGATAAACTTGAGTCGTTCGATGCTGCACACTCTCTTGCATAACAGGCCTGACTCTATGATCTCCACAGAATCATGTTTAGCAGTGTTTACAGCAAAATATAGAGAAATGATGAGCAACCGGACAGTGCATAAGACAATACAACTTTTTACAGTGTTCAAACCACAGACGTTGGTTTAACAGTTCATTAGAATCTGAACACAAACAGGATGAGCCACTCGCTGTTTTCATGTCTGTTCAAAAGACAAATTCTCACTGCACAAGTCATGGCCTTCCAATTTCATTCAGTTGCTTTTTGTTATTTACAGTAATTTGAATGTGTTACAGTGCATTATGTTATAGTTTTATTCACTGTATGTTTGCATGACACATACCTATTAGCCTACATAGCCTTGATTGTGATCAGAAATGTAATTCATGATCATACAGTTTGCGACATTTTCCCCAGCCATATGATACAATACACCATATAGACACTACACAAAATCACATGTACAGTGCACTGTAAGACTGCTGGTCAGAATACTCTCAAGACAGCATAATACATCAAAAGAAATGTCGAGTTGCTACAGGACTAAACTGTGCTCACCTATCAAATGCTAGGAGTGGGTGAGATGAATATAGAGTTCCCAGCAACTGCTACACTATATTACATTGGCTTGCACAGCCAGTACTGTCATAGAGTAATCTGAAATAAAACTGCCCTGACAGAGAAGCAAAGCTATGTTTTGTGTGTGAGTCTCTGTGTATGCTTCTGTGTATATTGCACGTTGGTATTTGTGCACAAGATGTGTATAGTGTATGTAAGTGTCAGAGTGATTTAACTGTAGGTAACATTCAGTGGTTGCTCTCCGCTCTTGCGTCAGAGAATCTTGGGGACGAGGAGTGGAGGGGCTTTCCTGCAGGTTAGAGAGGTGAAACTGATTGGCTGATGCAGTCCCTCTTCTGCTTCCATTTCCCAGCACACCTGTCCCGCCAAGAGTCACCGACACGCCCTGCGGACACGGCGGGAAAATATTCACAACGATCAATACTTCAACCCAGAGACACAGAGCCACTCTGGAATGAGGAGACACACACAGAGTTATGATAACTACCGTGAATGTGTTGTTATCACCTGGTTACTTAGATGCCAAGCTTGTCAGAGGTGGCGCTCTGGATGAGCTGAGAGTCAGCACCGGTACTGCTGAACCCCTCAATCAGGTTCTTATTGAGGTCCCCAAGCGTGGCTCCGGAGGGGAGTCTGGGGTAGGAGGCCTGGCCTGTTATTTCCAGCAGATCCTCCAGGGCCTTGGCATTGCTCATGCTATTCTGGGGAGCCTCGTTGACTGGGGAGAAGTCTGGCACAGAGACGAGCTCATCTCTTGATACGGGGCTGTGGGGGTGGGGGGGTGGGGATGGGGTTGGTAGGATGGGTGTGGGGGATGAGGGTGGGAGGCAGGGATTGGTGTGGGGTTGGGAGGGGGAGCACATGTAGGATACAGCGAAAGAGAAGTATCCCACAAGTAAGTAACCACGTGACGCAGTGTCATGCAACATGGCACTGGGGCTAAGTTCACTGTCAAATCAGTCAAACCAGGGAATTTGAATCCATCAGGAATTGTATCTGCACAGATAATGATAATGATCGCCCAAAAAAGCAGCATCATTACTGAATTCAATCAACTACCTGAAGCTGATTTGAAATTGTAAAGAACTGAGCTGAAAATAGCCCCAAATGAGAGCCATATAGCAACCATATGCAATGAGATGGCATTCTTTCTAATGTTCAGTTAATTTAATTTCTCCTCATTTCGAAAGAGTTGAGCTGAACACAGAACAGTCGGACAACAGTGGACGTGACTCAGGACTGATAAGTGGTGGATCAGGTTACCTAACGTCCATAGACTGGACGCCATCTGAGAGGTCGTCTGCCCCAGAGTTCTTGGCCTCGAGGGGCTCCAGGCTGATGGGGGGAGACTCCACTGTGGTGGGACGCTGATATTCACCAGCCTTCACCCCGGCAAGGTCTGGTCTCTGCAGCTGACCCACGCTGGTCTGTTTGATGTCTGTGGAGTAAGTCAGAGTAGAAACTGAACTTAGTGCAGGCCAAATTCAGATCTTGTCTCAATTAATGCACTTACATATAAATATTCATTGCATCTATCAAATGACTAAGTCTGATTACATATACATTTTATATAAAATGTGGTCACCATATACTCATACACTACTTGAAGTTTCCTATTAAACCACACAGTGGAGCTGTTCTCAAAAGCTGTTCTGGCATGCTGAGTCACTCTGCAGACACTCCTTATCTTTGTGTGTGTGTGTGTGAGTGTGTGTGTGTGTGCACGCTTACTTTTTGTGTGTTGTGTTGGGTTGCTAGTGATAATGCTTACAATAAAACTTTGAAATAGATGAGCAGAGAATCCATCATCCTCGATGTCTTCGTGCTGTGGTTCTGTGTGCTATGTGTGTGTGTGTGTGTGTGTGTGTGTGTGTGTGTGTGTGTGTGTGTGTGTGTGTGTGTGTGTGTGTGTGTGTCTGTCTGTCTGTCTGTCTGTCTGCGTGTGTGTATGTGTGTGTGTTAGAGAAAGGGAGAGAGATAGAGGACCCGTGGCAAAGGCTGCAATCCCATTATGAAATAGACAATCAACCTCTATTTAACCTTTGGGCGTACCTCTGCGCTCCTGCACCGGCTCTTGCGAGTAGATGTGGGATTGCATCTCCACTGGCACTTCGTCTTTCTGTGCAGACACAGAATGTACAGCACAACAGTGTCTGATTAATGCCTGGTGTTCCTCTACTATGCGCTTTATTTTGACATTGAGCATCAACCAATGCACCTCATCAGTATACTCTCCAACCTCTGACAGTGGAACTGCTGAATTACCAGTTACTGAATTACATCTTTTGTTTAAAATTGTCTACGATCATTTTTATTTTTAATTTTTTTTAATTTTTTTTTTTACCTTTGGGTCTTCACTTTTCCGTGTCCTTTTCATGATCTCCTCAATCCTCTGAGAGGGAAACAGCAGAGTAAACAAGATACATGAAAAGATAGTTAATGTTTTAAGAATGGACACCAGTACTTTGTTTTATTTCACTGAGTCAGTTTTGTAGCCACATAAAGTATATATGTTTACCACCAAATGTGTGGTAATAGGAACATTAAGTTGTAAGAAATGTTAAACTTGACAGCTGATTATCAGGAAGTGTACTCTGTGTGAGACTGTGAAAGTGTTGTACGATGTGAGGAAAAGTGGGAAGTCTGCTCCTGTTTTCTCTGCTGTACACAGATGTGTTTTATAAATGTGTTAAACATTTTGTATAACAGCTGTTGACGTGTCTACTGTAATGGGGACTGAGGTGCTGTCTTGGGGAGTAACACAGTGTTATGCAATCTGATAGAAGACATGACAGACTTCTTCCTGCGTAGTCTCTCCTGCTTCCACCAATTTGACTGTAGAGAGGAGAACCTTTTCCATTTTCCAGCTTCTCTTGTTGTGAGGCAGAGTATGTATCTGCTATTTATTGCTCTAAAATGATGAATATTAGCTACAGGGTTATACAACCCAATAAAACAATGTAGTCTTTTTCTAGTGTCACTCAGTTTGCGGTAGTGACTGATGTATTGTACATTTTATTTCAGGAATGTTTTGAATATCTGAGATTTATCAGCTGATTGATCAGCTTTTCTACTCTAATGGAGATTGAGGCGTTGAAAAATTCCATGATTAAGAATCTCATCAAATCTCTTTTTCACCTGCAGTTTCTCCTCCTTAATCAATAAGAGACAACCGTGAACTAAATTAATGCATTCAATGTGTTACATATCAATACACTCTCCAAATCACTCTGTCCACTGTGATTGGGATTGAATTGTCTAACATAATGACAGCAGTGATGCTGGGGTCAAGTTTTAAGTAATAATAAAATTAGTGTATTGAATGTTTTATTTATCAAGTCATCCATTCATGGTGGATTAAGATGCTGAAGTGCAGAGCAACATAACAAATAAATATTTCAAATAATCTGCAAAAATGAAACCTTTCTGTGTAGTTCTGTTCAAAAAGTGTGTCTGTGAACTTGTCTAATGACTCGTCTGTAATGACAATTGTGGTGCTGATATCCTGTTATTCAATCTAATAGATGAAACAACACCACAGAATCGTCTCTCTCTGCAGTCTATCTGGCTGATACCATTGGTACCTATGTCGTTGTAATTTAATGTTAAATATTTGTGTGTCAGCTGGTGAATAGCTGAGGAGAAAATAAGTGCTATAGGTTTATCTGATGAAGACGATGGGCACCTTCTTCCTCTGCAGTCGCTCCTGCTCCTCCTGCAGCTTCAGCAGCTCTCGCTCCTGCTGCTTTCGCTCCGCCTCCCTGTGGGCCCGAAGCACCGCCTCCTCTCTCTGCCCGTAACCATGGCGCACACACAGAGAGGCATGACGTCATCACATATGAGCAGAAATGAGTAATGCACGGCTTCATGTTTACCGACAACACGCATGCTTCCATTTGAGGTTGATGTTTCCACACGTGTATGTTTTAGATGCCAGAATAATTGTCCCTTAGTTGAAAACCAACAACAGATCTTAAAAAGACAAAAAAATTGTCTTCAGTAAATGTATTTTGTATGTTTAATCTTACAATATAATATAATATACTACAATATAATATAATATAATATACTATACTATACTATACTATACTATACTATAATATAATATAATATACTATACTATAAATTATAGTATAGTATAATATATTATATTATATTATATTATAGTTTATAATATAATATACTATACTATAATGTAATATACTATAATATAATATAATATAATATACTACAATATAATATAATATAATACAAAAGTGGGAAGTGAGTGTATTTGCCCCTGACCTCTCTGTCCCATTGATCCTGCATCTCCTTCCAGCGCCGCTCTCTCTGTCGTCTGTCCTCCAACTCCTTCTGCTGCCGCGCCTCCTCCTGCTTCTTCCTCTCCTCCTCTGCCCAGAGCGCCGCCTGCTCCTGCCTCTCTCGCTCCTCCACCTGCCTCCTCTGATCCTCCTCAGCCCTCAGTCTGTGGGTGGGAATGGAGAGTGTTAATACACACTGTGTGTTAGCTCATCCACACACACACACACACACACACACACACACACACACACACACACACACACACACACACACACACACACACACACACACACACACACACACACACACACGCACACACCCACGCACACACACACACACACACACACACACACACACACACACACGAACAAACAACCAAAACATATGAACACACATGGGCAAGTAAATGCACACGCATATAGATACATCCTTTGCCACATGATTAAATAGCCATGAGCACTGACCAAATACATACAAGAACACACGCACATAAACACACACACATTCACACAGCCATATAATATGCACAGTCACACACATACATTTAATCACAGAAACCCAGATTCACACAACATACTCTGGGAGCCTGAAATGTCCCTAATACTGGACTGTTAACCAGCTAAATTCAAAGCCTGTTAGGTTTGATTGATTGTTTAATGCTTCACTGAGCATTGCTTCTATTTCCCACCGTGATACAGCCCCACCCCTGACAAGCAGTCAGAACAAGAGATTGGTCATCCATTAGAATGGATAAGTATGCTTTCATTGCAGTTCAAATGTCATAATGGCTTCTTCTACAGTTAAAGGAAACCTCAACTTATTTTTAATATCAAGAACCCTACGTTGTCAAAAAGTCCCATTGAAGGCTGAAAAAGGTTGCCCAAAAGCTGAACATGGTTCTGCCACAGATCTCTCTAGAAACATTCAACATGAGGTTCTTAAACGTGGCTTAAACAGCTCAAAAGAAAGGTGAATAAACCATATGGGTCTAGATCGATTTTATTCCATCTAAAAGTGCACTTTTTGTTTAAACATCAAAACAACAACAACTGGTCATCTTAACGGTTAGGGTTATCTCTGTTAATCATACTCCCTAACCGTCAGGAGTTCTGGAGCACCAGTAAGAGGTCTAAAGAGGTCTTAGGGAAGTATACAAAGTGCAGAGGGAATAGATAGATAGATAGATACACTTTTAATTAATCCCGTTAGAAAATTCAGGAAATAGAGGGTAAGGTTCCGTGTACCTCTCATCCTCTACTCGCTGTTTCTCCTCCACCTCCTTCTGCACTCGGGCCTGTCTGCGCCGCTCGGCCAGCAGCCTGGCAGCCTCCTCGGCATCCGTGGTCCCCGCGAAGGACTTCCCTGTGGGAGTCCCTGGGGACTCTATATACATAAACACACATTCTTATCATTTATAATTTATGTCCACAGTGTAAGGCAGAAATAAAGGACATAAGTTCAGAGGTGGGTAGATGGGGAAGTTGTACTAGCAGCAGTGCACAGACACACAAACGCAAGACACACTGAATAAGCATGAACCATGACAGCGGGTTCGGAGTTTTCAAGGCGGGAATAGTGTGTCATCATTCCACTTTATCGTTCTGTATAAAAGATACAGAGGCAGAATGGGGGGGGTCATTGTTGTTCTGCCTGGGAGTCGGCAGTGAAGGTAGTCACAGAGGTGGAGCGACGTCTGTGTAAAAGGGACAACCGGCATGTCGGAACAGGGGTGTGACGCAGCCTAGCAGCTAACCAAAATGAAGCAAGACTACTGTGCTGTCAGAACACACAAATCTGACACGATAAACATGAACATGTGGTACATGTGGTACTTTGCTTAAGCCTGAACATTGCGATAAATATGCAGACAATAAGTTCAGCCATCATTGTTTTTGAAAATAACAGGTAGGCTAGTTTATTTCCGACACAGATGTTATGGCGCATTCGAGACAACTCGGAATTCAGAACGTCCACATATTTCCCAGCTCTGACTTTAATTTGAGCCAAATGTAAACACAATAATGTGGTGATGACTCATCAATGGATCTTCCTTCTACCTGCTGGCTATCAATAAATGTGCAACAAAATGTCTCGTGCATTTTTATACATTTCCTCTTCATGCATCTTCTCACATATTTAAAAAGGTTTTTATCCTAGTTATCCTAGTTAATCTAGGGTCAAGGCCTCTGTAAGGATCTGTTAGGTTCGTCACCATGTTGATTATGATGTCAAATTGATTAAATTGCATGCCTTACTGAAGCTGGGATATTTTTTTATTTGACTTTCTGAGTCAGAGCTACATCTTCAAGTGGCTTTCAAGTGCAATTTTCCGAGTTGGAAATGTCTGAGTTCTCAGTGGTCTCGAACACGACTTTATAGGTGAAGATTGATGCTACATTAAACGACACGCCTCTGGTTCCGCAGTGCTGGATAGCTCTGTAAAAGGACCGCCTCTGGTTGGTTCAGCATATACAAGCAAAGGTGGCTTAATGAGGGGTCTTCATAACGGCATTATCTCTGTATAAAAAGGACTTTAGAGGCAGCCACCCAACCACACACACAGGTGTTTAGGGGATACAAAATGGAGTTAACCCCAACCATGAAATGTAAATCAGTTTTAGATGATCTGCTCCCACCACATTTTGCTCAGCTTTTTGACCAAATAGCTGAAATCTGACATGTGGTTATGGGGATAAAATATTGAGGGGTACTGATATGTTCTGAATGTTATGTGAATACAGACATATAATGCATACAATTCTGGCAGCAACCCTGAGGAGGACCACTATGTTCTCTGCTCTCTACATGCATGCCATAGGTATAATCTGTATATCTTTGTCTGATAAAGCCATTTCAAGCCAAGGTTTCATTTTGTACATTGGATTTCTGTGATTTCATTTGTTTGTTTTTGAGGACAATACATATCTTACAGCTAGATAAAAGTTTTGGCCAACCTGCCTTTGTCAGACTCTCACCTGGCAAAGGACCTATTCATTTCTTGTGTATACTGTAGCTGTTACCAGAATTCCACATGGTGCAAAATACATTTCCCTACATAAAAAATTGAAGAGTGTTTGAGGACAGTGATAATTGGCTGGTGATTAAAGTGAGGAGTTCACCTGCATTGCGGTCTCCCAGGTCCCGGCTTGCAGACTTGGGCATTTTCCGCTCTGAGTTCTCAGACTTGGTGTTTTTTCTATCCAGAGTGCTGGAGCCTCGGGTCTCAGCAGCTGCTTTCTCCTCACCCTCCAGCCTTCTGGGGCCGTCTGACGGAGTGGTGGCCCTGTGTCTCATCGAGGAAGGGTGGTGAAGTCCTGGGGAACAGGGGGACTGGGTGCGGCTCTTGGATGCTCTGGCCCTGCGACCACAGAAGCTTTTGTAACAACGGTATCCAGATTTTGATTTAGTATTTAAGGTTAACATGCAGCTTGAGTTACATTCTGATAACACTACAGTGAAATAAAACAATTTATGTTCGCATGTGATACCATTCAACATTAGTCAGACCTTTGCAAATACAAATACAAGTACGTATCAGTATGTGATACATTTTTCATTAACAATTATAAATAAAAATAGAGTATAGCAAAGACAATAAGGTGGAACCTTTTAGGGGTGCCATGGTTCTTTTGTGTCTTAGGAGAGGCACTTTTGGTTGGTGTGGTGGGGGATTCAAGGCGTTTGGGGGTTGGGTCTATCAGGGTGGGGGTGGTGCATCCAACCTGTTTCTCCATCTGAGAACAGAAAAGAGACAAAGCTGTTGGGCTTAGAACACATGCATATTCATGTGCGTGTCTTACACATAATTCAACTGTGTGTTTTGCTGGGGGAAAAACCTATAAGACAAAGCAAGACCATGTCTCGACTACATGTGAGCCCATGCATGCCGTGCAACAGATTCCAGTATGATGTGGCTGGACTGGAAAGGATCACAGTGGTACAGTTGCTAGGAGACCAGCTCCACAGCGACATGTGTCCCACAGTGCTGTGCACCAAATATAACTGTCTGAACTAAGTGAGTCCATTTGCTTTGAGCAAGAAACGTGATTCCACAAGTGAGATGGCGGACCTGAGCCGTCTTGAGGATTGTGGCTATGTCCTTGGACTCGTCCATGACTCCCGTGGTGCCACTAGTGTTCTTCTTGCGTTCTGCTCGGCTCGGGGAGCCTCTGTAGGGAGACCGGTGGGGGCTGGAAGCTAAATGAGGACAAAAAGGTACAAGACTGCAGGGGTCAGAGATCACGTTTGGGGGGGACACAGGGAGAGACAGGGCAAATTGAATAAGCATGATTTATGACAGCTATTTCAGAGGCAGCCAACCCAAACACAGGCACAGATACACCTACACACACACACTTGCCTCTCTCTGTGACACTGGGTAAAGCGGCGGAGGAGGAGGACAGACGTTTGTTGAGGGACGAGTCTTGAGACTCAGACAGGGTCATATAATCAGCCACCACTTCAGAGATGAGACACACATCACAAGAGGTGTGACAGTCCACAGGGAAAGAAGGCAAAAAACAACAATGAGAACAAAGAAAACAATATAGAAGAGACCAATATCAACATTCACATGGCACAGAGTCACAAAACACAAAACAAGGAATGGATATCTCAATTTAAAAGGGACAATTAACAAACCAAAAGACTTATTTTCCAGCCAGCTTGTCGGTTTAGCTGGAATATATTAGTGATATATTTGTTTTTAAGGTCTCCCACTGGGTGAAAAGGCAGAACTCAGATATGCACTAACTTACATAAAGCAGACTCAGTTGGAAGTAAGTGGGCCTTAGGGTGGCCTCAGAGTGCGTGTATGCTGCCCTAGTTGTGTTTGAAGGACTGTGCGTTGTATGTATTTGTAGCTCTGTCTGTATGTGAATGTGTGTTTGCACATGTGTGTGTATTTGTTTGTGTGTGCATGTGTTTGAACGTGTGTGTATTTGTTTGTGCGTGCATGTCTCTGTCTAGGATGAGGAGGGAGGGGGGCACTGCTGGGATGAACCACTGCTGCTTCTGGGCATGAGCCTTAATGTGATTTGGGGAGCAGAAGCAAACTGGAGCCCAACAGGACACACACAGCCGCAGATCCAGTGCCCTCTATCTCCTCTCTCCCTCATCCCCACCCTGCCAGAGCCGAGGAGACGCCGCTGCTACCAATGTACGGTGCCTTGTGCCTCACCCACCAACCAGCTGCCCACGCAGCCAGGGGCCCCTGCTGAGACAGGAAGCTGATCCAGAGAGGGGCACTCAGTGATGAGAGGCAGAGGCGGCATGATACCTTTAATTATTCATTTATTTATCTGTGATGATTATCATCACAACATTTTCCATTCCTCTTGAGAAAAATCAGGGAAGGGTTAACAAAAGAAAGAAGATGCTTAGTAATGAGGGGAAGAACAACACAGTATCTCACCAAATACACGTCATGCACATCAAGACAAACACATATTGATGATTATTACTCTGCATATCCATGACACACTGTGAAACTGAAGATGTGAAGGTTAACAAATATCAGTGATCAGTGAATCCATACCCACACACAAACACACCCACACACACACAAAAACACGATCACAATTCCAAACTCATTGTATCTGTGCATGCGTGTACAGAATGGCAGGCTACTGTGGTGGATCAGGTAAACACAGACTGGAGTGGAACATAGAGTATCAGAAGGTCAGTACCCATCCCGGATAGGCTGGCAGAGGCGGGGTCATGGGCTAAGGAGGTGGCGGTAGAATGAGAGGGCGGGGCGGTCTTAAGGTCACCTGGGCATCAGGTAACGTCACACAGAGAGAGGAAAGCCACACACAAGCAAAAAACACACAACCAGCGTTAATGACACATGTGCGTTTCCGCAACACATGAGAATCACATGGGCACAGTAAGCCTTCTACTCTCAGGGCTAGCATCAACACTGACGAAGAGGGAAACAGCTGTGCCTACACGGTCAGGAAAAGTACATTAGCTCGACCCCAAACAACGAGGATGAAAAACTGCATGAGAGACTGCGTTTCACGAGCCTGTTCTGAAAACATACTTCAGCAGTATCAACAAAATGGCTAATTTATGCGAGAAGGGTCAGCAAAATGGTAACAAAAGGCTAGCTGGCTCCAGCTAACAGCCTCGTAATGGTAATACAAACTGCACAGGTTATCATATGTAAGATGAGCATCCTGGTAATGAAATCTACAGTAAAAAAAAAAAAAAAAACACCCGAGGACGTTGAAAGATTTGCGCACTGCAAGGGCCCTGTCACTGCACAGATCGGGTTTCCTGAGAGGCCTAACTGCATCAGAGACGACCACAAAACTGACTCCCGGTCAGGGATTTTTGTCAGCGCTCTCAATACTCTGATCCCAGGTCAGTCCCTGTGCTAACCCCCTTCCTTCCCTCATAAGAGCTGGGCCACCGATTCCTGATTCGAGATACCAGAGCAGGTCTCCGGATCACCTCGTGAGTTGGTGCTCTCGGACAGTTTAAATAATTGATAGCATTATGAATGCACCACAGAGCCTGGGTGGTGCACTCGTCCCGCTCCCAATGGCAGCAGCCTCAGCCTTATGTCACTGTCTCTCTCTGCATCTCTCCACATCTCCTCATTTTAGCAAACCTCTTTTCTTAGCATAAATATATATATATTGTATTAGATTTTTTTTTTTTTTTTACAAGTGTTTGTAAACCCCCCCCCCCATTTTCTTTCCTACTGTGAGGCGCATTGTGTTACTTCCTTGTATGAAATGCGCTGTACAAATAAAGTTTGATTTGATGATTTGATTTGATTAGATATATAGATTTTTTTTTTTAAATAAGGTAAACATTCATTCAGTAGCACCAGTATTTTATATGCTGATACAGTGGAAGAGTCTGTGTCTGACAGTAACAGACCGCTGGGTGTTTACCTCCACAGTAAGCAATCTCAAAGGAGGTTTAGGGACGAGGGGGAGGGGGCGGGGGCGACAACTGGACCAGCAGACTGACAGGCTAGTTTGACGGACTGCGTTCGCGAGCTAACTTCGCCCGTGCTGGTTTTTGCTCTGAGCCGGTGATTTACCACGGGGTAGTGTGAGTGTGCCGACCGGAGATAACGATCTGAGAGGGCGTCAGCTCTAACCTTGAGGCTGAAGAGCACACGACACAGCTGGGGCAACTCCCTGAAAACAGCCGCTGAGCTCCGCGGAGGGAGCAGGATGTGATGTAGCTGACTGACATTGCCTCCACACACACACACACACACACACACACACACACACACACACACACACACACACACACACACACACACACACACATACAGACAATCACACAGGGAGCTGCCCAGGTTTTTCCAGCTAAAGTGGTAATGGCTTAAAAAAACACAAGGCCAAATATAGTAAGCTAGTGACGGTGATGAGGCTGTGGAATACAGCAAAAAACATACGCATATATACAAACACACATACACACACCCATCACTAACACACCCCAATCGAATTTCCTCCTTCCTCAGTGACTCAATCACCACATCCAAATCCACTTTTTTTTAGAGACATAAGCGCACCCCCCCCCCCCCCCCTGCATTGCAGCCTCCACACCCAGATAGATCCCCCCCCCCCCCCCCCCCCCCCCCTTATCTCTAGTCATCGCTGTTCCGTTTTCTCCATCTCTCCCACCCTCTCATCCAACATCCTCCCTGGTCCCCCCCCCCCCCCCCCCCCACCCCGTATCCCCATCCCCTGTACAGAGGACTCACCCTGGCAGTCTCCAGGCGGGCCCCCCCATGTCCACCGCTTCGGCCTCTGGTCCATCGGCTGGCCCCGTTCCATGGAACGTCGCATCAGGGCCTCCAGACGCTCCTTCTCGTTGCGTTCCAGAACCGGGAAAAAAAGAGACTCTTTCACTGAGCTGTCGCTACGGCGACGCGGGGACTGAGCCACCTGCTCCATGGCGACCGCCTCTTTCTCTCCCTCTCTCGCTCTCTCTCCGCTTGGTCCCTGTCTCCCTTCTCCCTCGCTCTCTCTGTGTCTCGCTGCCTCTCCTGTTTCTCCCTCACCCTGTGCATTAACTAACAACTGAAACAAGGCCCCTTCTGCCGTCTCTCTGGCTCTGTATTTCTCTCTCTCTCGTTCCCTCCCTTCGTTCCCCCCCTCCCTTTTTTTCTCTCTCTCTCCCTTTTCTCTCTCTCTCCCTTTTCTCTCTCTCTCTCTCTCTCTCTCTCTCTTACCGAGTGTCTTTCCGAGGCGACCAGGTTTGTCTAAGGGAGCACACAGCCAGACAGATGAGAGAATGGCGACATGTAACTCCACCCACCACCTCCTCCCCTCCACGGTTGACACACAAATGAGGCGTGAGCGTGCACACACACACATGCACACGTATAGGGGTGGCTATGGTAATGGCACAGGTTACATCAGTAGCATCATCGCTGCTCTTTCTCTCCCCCTCCTCTCTCTCTCTCTCTCTCGCCCTTATGCTCTCCCCCTCCTCTCTCTCTCTTGCTCTCTCTCTCTCCCTTGTGCTCCCCCCCCCCCTCCTCTCTCTCTCTCTCTCTCACTTTCTCTCTCGCTCTCTCTCTCTCCCTTCTGCTCTCCTCCTCCTCCTCCTTTCTCCTCCCTCCACCCATGCAGTGCTGTTTCCTCTCTCTGACTTCAGCAGCTCACTGATAGGATTTCTTCTATGAATTTAACCCCCTGGTGCCTGCGCCACAGCAGTGCAGAATGCAGAACAACACAGCACAAAGGATGGAGCTCAGCCATGTTAATGAGTGGAAGGAAGATGCTGCTAAACACAATGTCCATGAACATGAGTAATTGATTAGCAGTGATTTTCATCACAAATTAATCTAATGTTGACAATGAATCTAATGTTAATAATAAAATGCTAGCATCAAAAGGGCAAGGCTTATTGTGGACTGTATATATAGCGCACTTTGCTCAATCCCTGAATGAATTGGCTGGATGTGTTTTTCCATACAGCTGAAACCACACCTTTTTATGCATCTGAAGGCAACAAGCACATCCAAACAAAAAGCAGCTGGTCTGATTCATCTGATTCTTACTGAAGGCACTGCAGTAGAAGGGGAATCAATGTAAGGCAGAAGAGCCTGCCAAGAAGCGAGTCATCTGAGGTGAGGCAAGTGGCTGGGTCCACAGTGCCACACAACGCAACATAATGCAGACCCAGAACCAAGGGCATTCCCGTGCTGGTCCAGCACACCCAGGAGCACAGCACACCCAGGAGCACAGCACACCGAGAGACTTCAGCTCACAACACAGACCGAGTGAACCTACGCCAGCAGTGTTCCAGAGGCTAAATCAGAGCATTTTCTCGACCCGATTCTTCCCCACAAAGGAGACCAGAGGGAATTGGCTTGGCATACATAGGCGTGGTCAGCATTACAGAAACACCAACAGAACTGAGAGGCTCACTAAGGAATGCTTCTAAATGCTGCGTTATTGCTGAAAACCAGCAACTTAGCTGTAGCCTGATAGGAAACATATCAAGTTCATTCAATTTCAAAGATAGAAATAGAAAAAGCAGAAGACTGATGCCTGACAGCAAACAAGAGATTCCAGGAAAGGCACCTGATTTGTCAGAGGGGTCACTGTGTCATCCCAGTGAAAAACCAATAATTAACCCATTAGCAAATGGGGGGGATGGTCATACAATGCTGGGTCCTGAGTCAATACGCACTTAGAAAATAAAATTCCATTTTTATCAGATGCTGGTTAAAATTGCCAGGTGAGGAACGATAACAGACCTCTTCGATAGCAATACATTTTAACTAATTAAACACAGGTTGCACAAAGAGACGATAAGGTCACAATAGACACTCGGCTTTCATTCTGACAGACTGCCGTCCTGGTAATGTACAAAATCCAACAGGCCAAGGAGACATGACAGTGGAGAGGAAATGAGGGGAGGAAAATGAAAATAATGAATCAGGTATGGCGACAGTATGACGTAATATGAAGGTATGAATACATTTGCTTCTTTAGTTCTGGATTTTAGCAGTGAAATGCTTTGGTAGGGATTATCTTGATCTGAGGCATGGTGTAGACAATTGTAAGTGGAATTATAACTGTATTCTACTAGCAAGACCTAAAAATGAATCTTACAGGGTCAATAATGACATAATCACTCCAAATTTGCCAGAAAAAAGGAATCCTCCTAAAAGTGAGTTTGATCACATGATCTAATAATTCACTATTGTGCTGTATAAAACTTCAGGCTGCATCATTATGGTGACCTTTCATAAATGCTAAATCACTAAATACAGTTTGTTATGTTGCAGTTCTGTTAATACAAGCTTCTACAGTCAACAGACCCATGTGCAGCAGACTGCATGGGAATTTTACAAAAGACTGAAATACCTTTTGAAATAAGTAATACGTAAGTTAACACAAGAGATCTACATACTAGTACCAAATTATCAATATGAATCAATGAGACGCACCTAAATGTGTCTTTGAATTTCCAAAACTGGACCTTCACGGAAGGATGGACGACTATGACAATGTTTAGAGGGCCACTCCAAACCATAGCCTAACCATTATCATTCCGGTATGCATACCCTGAAACAATCGGCCGATGAACATGAACTTGAACTTGAGTGTGTATGGAGCTTGCTGTGGGTTCCTGACCTTGTCCTGCTCCTCCTGCTGCCTCCTCTTCTCCTCCACGGCCACCCTGCGGAGGTCCCCCCGCTGCCGCTGGCCCTCCAGACGCCTCTCGCGCTCCTCTGCCGAGCGCTCCAACTGCCTCTGGGCACGCTGCTCCTTCTCCATCAGGGCCTGCTCACGCACCACTGAGGCACACAGCAGAATCACATTTGTGTTCTATTACGTCACGCTCAAGCATGCTATATTACATTAGCTGCATTTAATGTGATGCAGGGAGCCACAGCGTTGCGTGTTGTAGGTCTCCCCCTTGCTGAAGCGTTGCTAAAGTAAACACACAAAGGCATTCACATTATAACAGCTTTATTTGTGCTTGTGGGCATTTTGATTAAGAATGACTCACAATGCCTTAAGGGCAAACAGTGGTAATATTTCATCACCCTAAGAATAGAAGCCTTGACCTTTGGTGTTTTGCACGTGGCACGGTCTGCCTACTTGAGGACACCAGACCCGTGTATGGTTGTGGTAAACACAGGCAGACAAATAGATTATATTTTAGCACTTTTTATCCTTGAAGGCATTGCACACTGCATGTTCAGCTATTATTTCAGCTTTCTGGAAATTCAGCCAACCACCTTTGGAGTGCTGATGTCACACGATAGTGCCCTTTAAAGAGTCTGAGACACAGACAAGTAAATAAAACACCTTTCTCAATCCATGTGCATTTTTTTTTTTTAAACGTTAAAAATCCTCTTTCATGGTTTTGCATAAACCATACCCTGAACAGATCTAAATCTGGCTTCATCTTAAGTTCAAGAGATAAGATAAATGTTGACACAAAATACTAGTACTAAAATACTAAGATGGATTTTTACTAAGCCTGTAAACTCGTCATAACCTGGGATTACTAACGCACAAAACAGCCAAGATGCATGAGACAGAGGGAAGAGATAAATGCAGCCATCACAGCGTGTCTCCACCACTTTTTATAAGTTGGTTATACTAGTCTGAGGATAGGAGTCACCAACCCATGCAGTCAACGTATGACCCAATCTGTGCTAAATAACACATACAGTATCTTGACTCACAAAGCTGCAGAGGATCACTTTCAAGCAGCCCTAAGCGTAAATACAACTTGTCTGATGATGTCCACAGGAGGGACTACAATGGATAGTTACCAGGCGCCGTCACTAATACCCAGATCACTTCTGTAATGTAATAACTCAGTAGAGATTATTTTCTTCTTGCTCTTAACCTGTTTTTGTGAGTTAAATAGATGCATGTGTGAGATTCTGGTAAAGTAGGCGTAATTTCATATGTAATGCAAGGGTTTGAGTGTAAGACCTACTGTGTGCAGCTTTTTTTTACACCTCTTTTGTGGTATAATTGAGGAATTTATCAAACATTTGGTAAAGATTACCGCAGGGCCATCGTAGAGATATCTTGAAACAATTGGGAGAGAAGATGTCTTGGAAGACACTGAGAGTTTTCAACCAACATCTATTCCGGATGGCTCGAGAAGACTCTGAGATCTATCTTAGTGTTTCACAGTTATTCTGTATGTAGCTCTGTTTTATTTTCATCAATTAATGTCTTCAAGATTATACTCCAGTGTCATCCTCTGTTCAGGAAAACAGAACTCTATATTCCCAGTACAGTTTAACTCAGTTCAGAAACACAGCGCAATTCAAAACACCAAAATCTAACACATGTGATAATATATTGCATTGGTGACACTAGATCACAAAGATGCTCCTTTAAGGGGAACCATAGCCTGTTCCAAATGCATATGGTTAGTCCATGCATCTTATTAGTACCACTCTGTTATACGGTTTGAGATCTTGTTTTGAAATGATAGTCAAAACCCATCATTATGGTGTCATCAAATCACAAATGACCTTGGTTTTTCAAAGTGCTTACCTTGAGTCCTCTCTTTCTCCTCTCTCCTCTCTTTGACAAGGCGCAGTCTGTCCTTTTTAGGGGTGCAGTCTACATTTACGAAGCAGAATAACAGTGGGAAAAAATGGTTACTGTGAGCAGGACGTGGAAAATTATTGGTGGAATCCTATATCACATGTCTAGCCTTGGGTCTGATAAGCCCTGTTTATTTTTTTTTGCACGTGTGATTTGCACGCGCGCAGACACACGCATCTTAAAACAGCATCTTGGCTTCATTAACGTGTAAAATAATGCTAATGGATGAAGGATCAGCTGCGTCTGAAGGGCAGAAAGGTTAGATTTTGTGTTTGACCATGTGGTGACTTGAGAGATGTTGGATTAATTATGACAATAGCAGTTCAGTCGAATGTCCAAAAGAAGATTTGTTTTGTATTTGCATTATATGCCCATTCTTAACCAGCAATACATATATAAATATATCTGAATGCACTTTTGGCAAACGAAATTAAAATGCCCTAGTGCATTTCAACGATGCGTGTCTAGCCTATAGGCTTTAATAAGTCAGTTATCAAAGTTCTTTCGAGGGATAGCTCACGGTCATACATTAATAAAAAGGAAACATGTAGGCTAACAGACCATGTAACAATGCAATGCGTCCTTGTTCCCTCCCAGCGGAGCTATGTGGAAGTTCTTCACAGAATTACTAAATGAGTTGGGTATGGGTAAAAGAGTAAGAAATGAGATTTCATTATGCTTTTTCCACAAAGTAATAAAAACGGTCAGTTATTTCTATGTTCATGGTGGTAAACAATCGGTTTCACACTGACTGGAGTCAGCAAATAGCTGTTAAGTAAGGATATGTTTTAGGTAAACATGGGATAGCCTACAGCATCAAGGTAACTTACCGGTCGGTCTTTCGATTGAAATTTCACAAGCAAGAGTTGCCATCCGTTCTGCCCACTCCGACACTAAGTAAAGTAACCTCGTAGCGTTGTTGGTTATTCAGAGAATTAAAATCCAGCCGTTACAGCGTTATTATTAACCAGATATGGCACACATGAAATGCGTATAGCCGTATTGACAATATAACGTTACGATGCTCCACTGGTCTCTTTAACTGAATAACAATCTGGTAAACACGTCGGGAACAGCCTACCAGCGAAAACTGTTAATATATGGCTTTTATTCAAAGGTCCATGCGGGAACCTGAGGAGTTCCTCCTGATTAAACCGAAGGACAAAATTACAAGCGAGATTCCTTTTCCCATATGATCCATGATGGTCCATGCGCAAGCGAGTGAGAGAGATGATGCGAGTGTAAGCAGTGCACCCAAAGGGCTGCATTACATCATAGTATATCCTGTACCATACATGGTTCGCATAGCAGCTGCACGTGGAGAAATTACTGCCAATATAATTCATTCAGATGCTCCTCATATAAAAATACATCAGCTGACACGTTATTTTGTGTGTTTAAAAATAGACGGAAGCAGCAGTAATGATTATTACAACACACATTGATTTCAATGCATGTAATTAGCCTAGATTAAACTACATTGATATGGTAATCTGTGTTATGTTCATTTCTGCATTTAAAATGTGTTATACTGCACAAAGAATTTTGATTCAAGGAAAAATCATTTTCAATAGAATTCTTTGAATTAAGGGCGAAATAAAAATTAGTCTCTGCCTGTGCTGCTGGACTGAATAGATCTGAATCCGGATCTGCCTTTCCATCACACTAGAGTTGACAGTTATTCCTCAGGAGTCTTCAGACACATGCATGCTTCACCTATAGAGTTGGCAGGGCTAGCACGTGAGTGCACACAAGCGAAAACATGCAGAGGCTGAGATCACCCAGGCCTACAGCAAAAACCAAACCTCATAGCACAGAGAACCCAATTAAGCACGCTCACACACACTCATACAATCTCCCTCTCCCATGTTGTCAGATGATCAGAAAAAAAAAAACATTGTGACTCGTGTTCAGATAAAGGCGCAAGAATGTGAGTATAGTGCTTTTGAAGCATGGGCATGTCATAGCTCTAAACAAGTGTTTACGGTTGTCCCTACTTCCAGTGATAAGGTATCCAGTGCAGTGCAGTGTCAGGGTACAAAATATGACAGTGACAGCGAAAGAAAGAAACACAGAAAATGATCTTCGGGATATCATTCTTCCAAATTGTGAACAGAAGTTGAACACAAATTTGACAAGATGTAAAAAACAAAACAAAACTAAGACATCACTGGAGATAGGGGTTCCATGTAAGGCTGGAATACACACACACCTACTAAAAAAAACACACAGATCTTTAAAACAAAATATACCAAACACCTAACAGATTTCAAGAATATAATTAAACTAATATGAGCAGCTAGAGACTGCAACACTGTTCATTGCATGCACTGTTCATATGCATATGTTAATACCTAAACCTACAATTAAGAAAATGATCAAAATAGTTATTGCCACCACATTTGCTAATGACGGAGTTCTTGCATTAGTTTTTCTTAAAAACAGTCACTGCAAAAACAAGCCTTGTGTGATTGATAGGCCCAGAGAATAATTGTCTTAATCTTAAAACAGGAAACCCTTTTCCCAAAAAATATTAGTCAAGGATGAGGATGATTTAATGTATTGGTGTTTTTTTATTCAACATCCCTCAATCCATAAAGACAGCATTTTACAATACTTCAATGTAACACAACTGCTATACAGATAGAAACAGATAAAGGCTCGGACAGGCATTTTCTTTCGTTTTCATAAATGAAGCTGCTTTGCACAGAGATCTTTTTATTATTCAATTATCTATACCAAGAGTCAAAAAAAAACATATTGAGGTTGTCAAATAGAAAAATACAGCTAACTGGTGCCTTGGGGTTAATGGGCCGGAGACAAGCTTGCTCTCAATTTTGGTGTTAATTCTTACAATCAATGCATGACCTACTGCATTGCAATATCTGTATTTATTGGAGATAAAAAAAAAAAAATTATATATAAAAAAAAAAAACATTCAGTTAGACTGGAGGCATCTTAGTGGCATAAAACTGTTCTTGAAGAAACATTTCTTACCATTTAAGCTCTCAGGCGGTAATAACAAGTTGACTAAAATCTCTACAATGATTCAGACTGCCAGACCAAATATAAAATGGTTCATCTTTTTATTGCGAATCCAGAGATTCTGAACTAAATTCCACGTGTGTGTGAAATTAATATAAATACACAAGATAACAAAATATATTGGGTGAGCCTGGTGCTGTAGTCATGTTAGTGGTGACAGAATCCTAACGGGAGCCACCTGATAAGCAGGGAAGAGTAGCCACTCCAAAGGGGGCATGGGAGATTGGTCATATCTTTCCAGGCCGAGCAAAAGTTTGCCATCCTCCTCACAGTGTGTCTGTTTAGATCTGGAGGGGGGTCAAAGTTCAAAGAGTTTAAAGTTATATTATGATACACAAACAGTATGACAACAGTTGTTAATTGTAAATGAATATTTCCTGCAGCAAACACATTTTCTAACAGTAATGCTGCAATTTCATTTTCATATTTTAACAGTATTGCTACAACCCAGGAACTGACTAGCTTTTGTTATACGTGCATCTCCTCCAGATAGAAACAATGCTATATGCTCACATCATCAATGTCCTCGTCATCATCACCAATGTCATCAAACATGATTTCATCATCATCTCCAGGTCCGAAAGTATCCGTCTCGTTGATTTTGGCTGAACAGAGAGAAGATAAGGGCATGACTCTCAGCTTTAGGTTGTAATACATTTCAAACAGCCAAGACATGTTTACTATTTGAGTTAATCTTAGCTCCATCACTGAGAAATGAACCCTGGATCAGTGGAAAAATGGACAAATACCCTAGTGTACATAAGATATTCTTACCATGCTCTGGAAGCTCTCCGTAGGCTTTCAGACTCCTGGCCTCATCAGCATTGTACTTCAGAATGACATCAGCTTTGTTGTCCTAAAGGGTAGAAAACAAATGTCAGAATCTATAGACGGAGAATAATTATCCTTTCAGAAGATGTGAAATTGATGTGGCTTCATGCAACTGAAATCTTTCACTTCAGTTATCCTGAGACCTCATTCAGTCAACAAGACAATGCCACACTGTCAATAAAGGAAACTGAGCTATGTGATAGCAGAAAACTATTCCTATGATTATTACTAAACTGTGTTGTAAAATATGTTTATTTAAATAACATTGCATGCTATAAATGGGTATGAGAGCATCATCACGCAGGAGTGGATGCCGCAGCTCTCAACTCTCAACACAGATCATTAAAATATGACATAGAATATTACAGTTAACATCATTCCTTGAGCGCTCATATATCACATGATACTATTAGGGCCTGTGTTGACAAGATGCATTTTTTCCGCTCCCACAAACTAATTTACGGAGCATTTCTTTCAGCGTTAGTTGTTGCAAGGTTACCAAAAACATCTACCAGCACTTCTGGAGATTAACATTGCTTATGCCTTCTAACTATATAACTTGTAGCAAAGATTCAGTACTCAACAGGTTAAAAGTATAACTTAGACAAACAAAAACACTAATTTAGCATTAGTGTTTGGTCTACACAGGCCCTTAGGGTGATGCAATGCTAGTTTGCTATGATAGTGGAGTGCAATCCCAACTGGGTTCCAACCATGAGATTAGGCTATATATTCCACTGCTCAGAGAGACATTGTGTATCTTCAGAAACATAAACACAATAATATATTTTTGACAAACCTGATAATCTCTTAATCCAACAAGAATGATGTCTGATGTATTGATCCACACCTGCAAGTAAATGCACAATATGTTGAGCGATCTCAAATGATGCTGTTGTAAACAACAAGACTGGTAACCCACAATCAACTGACAAATGATCCAAAGACCACAGAGGCAGATATGTCTGCATGTAAAGATTGTGCGATTTATGAATTTCCAAGAACATCAATTTAGACACAAGGTAGTCTGTAGTAAATCAGTGCATAATTACAATTTCACATATACTCAGTATTTACTAGATTGGTGCAAAACACTGCTTAAAGGTCAGCTCACCATAAACAAACAGGTCAATCTAATCAACCTGATACAACTGAGCTAGCCAGCAGAATGATGGTCACTAGAAAACATGCACCTATCCTTTCATTGTACACACGTGCCCTTCAAAGAAACTACT
>NW_024879978.1:0-49903 GCF_900700415.2 Clupea harengus | reverse complement strand
AGATTACAATATTTGTACGGACACCTTGGAACTCTTCAAACACAAATCATAATTCGAAAAGGAAGAATCGCCACCCCTGACCCCCTCCCTAAATAGAAAATCATGACGATTCTTCCTAAGAAGAAACCGAACTCGTCGGTCGGTGTTTCGGATCATTCCGACGAAGCTGACAGGAGAACTGGAGCGGACTCGCACCAACATTCACACGGAAGCCGGTCAAGTACAAGGCCCAGGGCCTCCCCGCCACCTTGGTCGTATCAAGCCGCTCCACCTTCATCACGAGAGGACAGACGGAATGAATCAAGCTCGCGGCCGCAACAGGCCTCCCCTCCTCCTGTCGGTTCAGGTTCTCCTGCCGTTCCTGTCGATGGAAGTAGTATCGGTGGAATAGCATGTGTAGCAGGGGGACGTGGAGAGCTGTCAGGTGGCGTAGGCTGTGGCAGTGGCCTCGGAAGTTGTTGTTCGGGGCCAGGTTTGAGTAAGAGGCGACGGCAAGCAACCTGTTCCGGTGGGGTAGCCGGTGGTGGGACTCTTGGTGTTGCCGGTGGAGGCAGTGGGGGTCCTAGCACTGACTCAGAGGAAGGGGCTGGTTACAATAGTGAAGACGAGTATGAGAATGCGTCGAGACTACAGTCAATGGACCCAGCAACAGTGGAACAGGTAACATGCCTTGTCTGACAGCTGCCTCTTTTGTCCATTTGAGCATCCTGACTTGTGGTACCTTTGCTCTCTTGCTGTATGTATTATATAACATGCCTAAACTTTGCCTATACTATTACTGGACCAGGGGGGCAATCTATAACCTTATCATAGCAGAAAAGTTTACTATTGGCTCATTTATTTTGTCATGTTAATGTCACATAACTATATACATTAGTTTATTTTTTCTGATAGTAATGACCCTCTCTTTATGTACTGGTGCACAAATGAATGTATTACTCTCCCTAATAAATCTAATCTAACCATTATTCTATGCATAAAGCATGTCACATCACAATAATCAGGCCCAATAGGATAGGCACACTACACTGGCTTAATGCCCTGTGTTAAAGATTCTCAGGTCAGAGACACGAGGGGGTGCTGAGGTGGATCAATGCTGATCTCACTGGTATGGTCTGAACAGTTTATCCCACAGCATCCAGAACATGCCACTAATAACAAGCCACTGAATAACACTAATGTTATGACATGGAGGCTGGGCCCAGCATGTTCTTTACTGAACATGACATAACTGTACTAATTCATCAAAAGCCAACAAGCCTAATGCTGCCATGCTTTTGTAGATACCCACATTGTAGTCATACATTAACCCTTTAAGCCTAATCAGGACTCAGTTTCAGATGAAAAGTATTTTTAGTATTCAAAAATTAAAGAGTTCTAGATCTACAAGAATGTTGTAATCTTGAGAGGATGGTGGAGAATGGGTCCGTAGCCCAATACTGTTGAGCACTAGAAGTAGTAGTATCAGGGCTTATATTATATTTGTATTGTCCCAAATGTACATCAATATAGGCTACTCAAACTCCTGATAATATAGCATTTTACTGTTCCCTCATCATTGGATGTCTTCAAGGACTTTTAGCTTATAATATTATAACAGCTATAAATCCATGTATAGGATTTCATTGTAGCAAATGATGGTGACAATTACAGTGTCAAACATGAACATAAAGAACACAAACAAAGCCAAACATTGCTTGTTTGTCTTTTCCCAAAATCAAAAAGGTTATCCCCAGACAGACGCATTTGTGCATGAAGTAACCAGATTCTGCAGAGAAAGTCAGGAGGCTCTCATGGGGATTGCGTTTGTACACGGATTTACACAAAAGGCTGTTTGTGAAGTAGGGATACCTGATATCAGCTTTTAGTGTGAAAGAGTTGAAGCGTATGTAAAATCAGCAGGCCTAAGTGAAACCCGCTTAAATCATGTTACCGGTAGTTCCTGGGAGGATCCGGTTTGACACCTGGCTCTGAAAACACCTGGTTCCGCAAATCAGAGGCTTTCAGGCGACTTTGACCAGTGGAAGCAGGTGTGTGCCTGTGAGGGCTTGAGACAGGGCTCACAAACTGAGAGCCACTTGGAGGGATTGTCCTGGGCCATATGAAGGGGCATGGTGTCATGTATTGCCCTCTACTGCCTGTAAGCTGGATAGCAATTTCATCAGTGAAGACACTGACCAGATTGTTGTAGTCAGGAGTAACCTTTCAGATATTGTTTGGATGGCTTTCCACAGGAAAGTCATCTGGTGTCATTGTCATTCACTGTGCGGTACCACACTCCACGAGAGTGTAGCACATGTATCCACATAGAGTGATATGTGTACATGTGTGCACATGTGTGCATGTCAAAAAGGCTATGTATGCTTGAACTGGACAGTTTAATGTACCTCCACCAATTGTACAGTACCATTCAAAAGTTTGGACACACCTTCTCATTCAATGTTTTTGTGGATCATACTAATGTGACATTTGCTACTGCGTCCATAGGTAAGATTGAACATATCTGTTTTAAACAAAGTCTTTTTAAACCTATTTAAGACTCATTCTACACTAAGCAAATTGTATGGTGATATACAGTACCAGTTTTTCTATATTGTAAATTAATTTAGATTCTTCAAAGTAGCCACCTTTTGCTTTGATGACAGCTTTGCACACTCTTGGCATTCTTTCAATCAGCTTCATGAGGTAGTCACCTGGAATGGTTTTCCAACAGTCTTGAAGGAGTTCCCAGAGGTGCTGAGCACTTGTTGGCTGCTTTGCCTTCACTCTGCGGTCCAACTCATCCCAGACCATCTCAATTGGGTTTAGGTCGGGTGATTGTGGAGGCCAGGTCATCTGATGCAGCACTCCATCACTCTCCTTCTTGGTCAAATAGCCCTTACATAGCCTGGAGGTGTGTTTGGGGTCATTGTCCTGTTGAAATACAAATGCTGGTCCCACTAAGCACAAACCAGATGGGATGGCATGTCGCTGCAGAATGCTGTGGTAGCCATGCTGGTTAAATATGCCTTGAATTTTTAATAAATCACCAACAGTGTCACCAGCAAAGCACCCCCACACCATCACACCTCCTCCATGCTTCACGGTGGGAACCACACATATAGAAACCATCCGCTCACCTTTTCTGCGTCTTACAAAAACACGGCGGGTGGAACCAAAAATCTCAAGTTTGGACGCATCAGACCAAAGATTTCCACTGGTTTAATGTCCATTCCTTGTGTTTCTTGGCCCAAGCACGTCTCTTCTTCTTGTTGTTCTTCCTCAGTAGTGGATTCTTTGCAGCAATTTGACCATGAAGGCCTGATTCACGTAGTCTCCTCTGAACAGTTGATGTTGAAATGTGTCTGCTACTTGAACTCTGCGAAGCATTTATGTGGGCTCTAATCTGAGGTGCTGTTAATTTGCTGTTTCTGAGGCTGGTAACTAATGAACTTATCCTCGGCAGCAGAGGTAACTTTTGGTCTTCCTGTCCTGGGGCGGTCCTCATGAGAGCCAGTTTCATCATAACGTTTGATGGTTTTCGCGACTGCACTTGAGGATACATTCAAAGTTCTTGAAATCTTCCGGAATTGACTGACCTTCCTGTCTTAAAGTAGTGATGGACTGTCGTTTCTCTTTACTTGGTTGAGTGGTGGTTCTTGCCATAATATGTATAAGAACTGTAGTCGAATAGGCCTACCTGTTAATTGAAAACCATTCCAGGTGACTACCTTGTGAAGCTGCTTGAAAGAATGCCAAGAGTGTGCAAAGCTGTCATCAAAGCAAAAGGTGGCTCCTTTGAAGAATCTAAAATCTAAAACATATTCTGGTTTGTTTAAAACTTTTTTTGTTTACCACATAATTCCATATGTGTTCATAGTTTTGATGTCTTCAATATTAATCTGCAATGTAGAAAAACTGGTACTGTATATGACCATACAATTTGCTTAGTGTAGAATGAGTCTTAAATAGGTTTAAAAAGACTTTGTTTAAAACAGATATGTTCAATCTTACGTATGGACGCAGTAGCAAATGTCACATTAGCATGATCCACAAAATGGATGTTGTTGTGCCGACAACTAACTTGTACTTGTATGGTTGTTCAGTACCATTGTTTTTGATAGAATAACTTAATACAGTCTAAATAATAATAATTTTAAAAAAAACAGATATATTCAATATATTGATGTGTTTTTCCGTACAAGCTCTGAAACACGTCACAACTATTCATGCAGAATAACAGTGTGGTGATGCATTGCCTTCATAAAAGTCTCAAAGTCAGTTCCTTTCTAAAACTATGTTTGTGTGTGTGTGTGTGTGTGTGTGTGTTTGTGTGTGCGTGTGTTTTCTTTGTGCAGCAGGAGCACTGGTTTGAAAAAGGACTCGGGGAGAAGAAAGGGTTTGTTATCAAAAAGATGAAGGAGGATGGAGCATGCCTCTTCAGAGCAGTAGGTACGTGAACATTTTCTTGTAAACGTAATCACTTCAGTTGAATTCCACATATGTTTCGTAGCAGTCAAACTTATGTTTGACTTTTGTTTGTTTGAGTTTGATCGACTTTACTTTCATCTAGTAGACTGATCACACAAAAACTCAGATATGCAGTTGCCACATACTAACACCAGAGAGCGCTGTTATCCTAGAGTTGGGTATGACTGTTGTGTTGTGGACAAAGTTATTACGTGTCACGCCAATACGTATGCTGCATTGTTTAACAAACTGATATTACAGTCACTTTGGAGAGGACGAAGACTGCATCCCTCACCTGTACGGTAGACTTGATATAAATCCAATTTTTGACATTTTATAGGTGAAATGCTTAAAAAACTTTGAGCTGTTAAAGAGTATCTTCTAGTCCTCCTGACCCAAAACATTCACTGTCCATCAACAGAGGCTACAATCACTTTACACTTGGGTGTTAAAGGCTGAGTTATTGAAATGGACTTATAGCGCTATAAATGGACATAGAATACTTCTGCTGTCTAGGGACTGAACCTGTAACCTCCACTGTTTGAGGCACAGAGGGAGAGACTGTGGGACACCCCCTTCACCATCACTCTAGTTTTAGTGTCTAGTAGGGGAGTTATTTCTGCACTTCTAGACTTCTGTGGAAGAGCAGTCCACAGAACTTCCCCTCCCGTTCTCTCTGCAGGTTAGACAGGCCCCAGGGCATCTTTTTTTATGGGTGACCTACATGCTGGAGCTCTCATTAGGTGTAGCACGTGCACACACACACACATACACACACTCACATACACACACACACACACACACACACACACACACACACAAATATACAAACATACACACACACACCACACACACCACACACACACGTACACATACACAGATACCTTCTTTCTCTCTCTTTGTCTGTCTGTCTCTCTTACATACACACACACCTCCCCTTGACTACAGGTCTGTAAATCAATACCAGTCCAAACAATTAAAAAGTCAACCAAGATGAGGGTTACCTAAGTCTTTAGTAGGAAAGGTATCTGCTGTTTCCTCTCTTTCTTTCATGCGCACTCACACACACACACACACACACACACACACACACACACACACACACACACACACACACACATACACACTTTCTCACACAAACACACACACACACACACACTTTCTCACAAACACACACTTCTCACACACACTTTTTCACACACACACACTTTCGCACACACACAAACAAACACACACACTCTCTTTCTCTTTCTCTTTCTCTTGCTCAGCTCTCAAAACTCTATATATGTATTATATGTAATATGTATATGTAAAAATTATATGTAGTTACACTTTTGCAACATGCATACAACCCCCTATTGTTCTCACATGTGTTCAGATCATTTTCAGATCACAGTATATTTTTTTGTGGCCCAATGCATATGGATTGTACAGTCCAGTGATAGCAGTTCAGCATTTTTGCAAAAGGGCACAATTCAATTGTGTGTGCATTATCTTTGTGGGAGAGAAAGTTATGACTGAATATGCTCATTCTGGCTAGAATAGATTGAAGGTCTCAAAGCCACTTGCTTTGACAAGGATGTAAAGGCCAATTACCGTGTCTTTGCTCGTCAGGACAGCCCTGCTTCTCTGAAATGTGTGGTGGGCTTCTGGTAAGCCCACTCTCTTACCGAAAGTGTCACTCGAGTTCTGAAGTGTAGATGGTAAGCCACACATGCATGCATGCATGCGCATTAGCATACACACATACACACATACACAAATACACACATACACAAAGAGACCCTCGTTAACACCTGTATTCATCACCAGAGGTGTCTGTGTGTGGTCTTTTTAGTTGCAGTTCCGATTTGACTTAGAAGCAGTTTCTATATAACTTTTGAGGTTTCTGTAACCGTTTTAGACTTGCCGTGTAAATGTGATTTTTGCCAACATTGTGTAGACTGCACAGGAGAAGCATAGCTCAGTAATAAAGAAACATTAACTGAAACATTACACGTCTGTCCCCCTTTTGGAATTACTATTGTAATCGTGTACTCCTGCTTTCCTTCACTGGAGGATTCTCTGAAGCAAGTTATGACATACAGTGTGTGTGTGTGTGTTTTTTTTTGTTTTGTTCTTTCCTTTTCTTTTTTTTTTTCTTCTTGAACAGCGTTGTTGTAATTAGTGTCCCTGGGTCACAGGAGGAATGTGCACTTCTGCTTTTGATTCGTGGGAAAAAGGAGTCAGGTGTCACCCTTGTGGAGACCTGCCCTAGCTCTGAGCGCTCTCACTCTCGATTTCCCCGCCAAGACTCCTTAGACCACAGTCAGGGGGGGGGGGGGGGGGGGGCACAGGTTCTCTCGTTTTCTCCGACACCACTGCCATAGCCGTCTCTCTATTTGTGTATACACAGACACTCAAAGAAGGACAGCAGGGTAGAACACCCTGACCTGGGCCAGCATTGAGTCGGTGTGGACTCCGCTCCGCTCCGCTCCACCCCTCTCCCCCCTTTCGGTTTGGGAAAAGTGCCGACCGGTCCTGACCGTCTCAGCTGACACATATTCTCTGGTCAGCACTGGTCCTAGATGACCGGGCGAGCTAGTGGCAGTGACATTTCTCTCATGTGCAGCCTTTGTGGGTAAGATGATCTGCTGCCAGCGATGGTGACGTTGGGACAGACCTTTCCGCTTTGTTTCCTCCCAACCGGTGATTGTGGACGAGGCCGCAGTGATACTCTGGTGTTTTGATCTCGGTTCCACAGTAGGAACCTCAACGTCCCCCTTAACCGATTGCCAGGCTGTGTCTCTGAGAGAACTAACTGTACTAGGCTCTCTCTGTCAAGGTCTTCCATGAAGCGGGCTTGTTCAATGAGCTGATAAAACAAACATTCCTCCTGCTGAATTGAAGCAGGGGGATGGTGTCCTTTTTGATTTGCATTATCATGAGGGAAAGTAGTTCGCGTCACCAAATGTTATTTAGCTGTAAGCACATACTATCAGAGGAATGATATGATCTGTGTGTGGGTTGAAGAATGGTATTCTTCCTTGCTGTAGGAGTTTCTATATACTCTCAGCATTGCTGCCATACCTGTGAGAACTGTCACATTTCCTGCCGGGAACAGAGAGGCCTATATTGGGGCGTATTGTTGAGAAGAATACATGCTTGACTGCAGCTGTCATAAGACTTATTGTGGAAGCCAGTCAAACCTGTGCAAACACACACACACACACACACACACACACACACACACACTCACACACTCATAATTCAAATATTTTTTAATAGGCGTCTCCGAATGCCAAGCACATTCCAGCCTCACCTGTTTTGCATATTTAGACTGTCAACACTGCCTTGGAAGTGCTGTGATAAACAAGCGTTGTAGGCGTTCCAGTAAACACTCCTGTTTGGCATGTTTGGCTCCTCCTTGATGCTCCCAAGCCCTCTGAGCAGGTGTTAATTCTGCAGGGCAGGTGTGAATTCTGCAGGGCGTGTGTGTGTGTGTGTGTGTGTGTGTGTGTGTGTGTGTGTGTGTGTGTGTGTGTGTGTGTGTGTGTGTGTGTGTGTGTGTGTGTGTGTGTGTGTGTGTGTGTGTGTGTGTGTGTGTGTGTGTGTGTGTGTGTGTGTGTGTGTGTGTGTATTTGCATGGCTTTAGTTAGGCGTGGCGTTGATTCCACTCAGGCCGAGACAACAACATAGGTGCTCAGCCTTGGGTGTGTACAAGCTTAAGAGTCCATTTGCAGGGAGGTGGTCTATCTGTCGGCCAGCACGTGGGCATATCAGCTGAACTCCCTCACCAAGCTCCAGGAGAGTCTGCAGCTATTATGTACTGTGTCGAGAAGTGCACAGTGTTTGTGCTCAACAAACTTGTGTGCAGAGGCGTGTTATAATTATTTGTTAATGGTGTACTGGAAAGCCAGCTGTATTGGTATGTTAATTGATTAGTTGTTTGCAAATCAGTAAAGGTTTATTAACCATGAAATGTGTTTCTATGCAGGGCAGGCAGAATCGAAGATGCTGTAGTAGACTTGAGCTTGTAGGCCTAGAAGAATGCTTACAATTTATTTACAACCTCTAATGAGGAGTTGGAATCATGGAATGGAATGGAATGGAATCCCATTACCATGTAAATCAAACACACTACTTTATCTTTTTGAAAGAACCCAAGAAAGAAAACCTTTTGAAAGTGTGGTTCAGATTATATAATTTTGACTCTAGATTCTAGAAACAAGAAACAAGAGTAGATTCTACCACTTTCAGAATCAGTTATGTAAAAAAGGAACAGCCTCTTTAGCATCTGGAAGCAGTCTGGGAAGGTGGTTGAATTCGTATTGACTTGCTCTGCAGGTCTTGTGAGTCGGTTCCTTCTTTTCATTCAACTTTGATCAAGAGAGAATTTTTTTTAGATCAGTGAATTACTAAATGAGAGCAGATGGTACTGACACCACAGATAGTCACAAATGTGTTAACTAACAAAAGACGAGAGTAAATTTGTACCTTTTTAAAAACATTTAAAACTACTAGATGCATTAGTGAAACCTCACAAACAAAGCAAGAAAGCATAAGAACACAATTAAATAGCCCACATTTTTATGAATGAATGACTGTCATCATGTATGTACGTTGTATTTGTATCAAACATGTGTGCCCTTACATAATGGACTGGAGGAAAATAAAAGATAATTGATATAATACTGACATTTAAACAATAAATTCACTATATTGCACTCAATTACTACTTGCTGCATGTTGCAGTAAGCCTCTAAGAAGTTGTTTTGTTGCGTTGGAGAACAAACAGAGGGTCAGCTCTGTTGCTATCTTGTCTTTCCAGTTTGTTTTGACTGCCCCAGCACAATTAAAATGCCTGTCTTCAGGACATTCATGTATTGTTGCTCGTCCTAAACAGAGAACAAAGTTTGAGGCCATGTTGGAGCTTGGAGTATCATGGTACATTCCTAAAGCCTCACCTATCATCCATATTGATCCCTGTATACGGAGTACCACAACAGGCTTAAGATTTCATGAGAAAACAGTGTTTCAACGCAAAACTGACAACTCATGCTAGCCTTTGACCCAGTAGCCACTTGTACAGTCAGAGCATCACCAGTCAATCCTGCCTCGTAAGTGAAATGAAGTGAACAGTCAACTAAAAATGACCAGTTCAATCTGGAAATGGATCAGTTTGAGAGAATAACAGAGATAAAAAAACATCAAGATCAGGTTGTCTGGCCACTCTAGTTTTTAAATTGTCGTCATCCAATTACTTTTTTAACGGAGAGGCCAACGACAGGGCCCTTTGCTCCAGTGACTTCGGCTGTCGGCGTGCGTCAGTACAGACTCCATGCTTGTTGCACGTAGGCCTGTGCGTGTGTGGTCACGTTCAGACACACACACACACACACACACACACACACACACACACAGCCACACACACACACACACATATGCAGACACCCTTGGCTCTTGACATAGACTTCACACACAGCCATTCCTCATTGAGAAAGAGCAGTGGCGTCTCCCACCTTATGAAATGTATTTGAGACCTCTTACCCAAAAGCAAAGGTCAGGGCCCCAAACGAGTCATGATACAAGTAACTTCTCTCCAGAGTGTCTGCAGTCCGACATTTCTTTTGTCCAGGGCTTACTGAAAGCCAGTTAGTCAGTACCTGTAATTGTGCTGTAACACTGCTCTAGCAGTCATCATGGGTTTAACCAGGTTGGGAAAGGCCTTATTGCACAGCTGTTGTGTGTAGACAGTGACAGTGTAGATGTACGGTGGTGGGGAGAGAGATTCGGTGAGTTACAGAGTGAACAAGACCCAGCATACAGTCCCCATGACTCACTCACTTGCTCATTGAGCTGCGTCTTTCGCAAACCAAAACCTTCATACCCCCTGCCAAAGTTCCCATGGCTGAGGCGCACTTGTTCAACTTTGAGCAAGCTCTTCAACCACAAGGGTGGAATATTAAGCAGGTGACTAATGTCAACCCTGGTCCACACCCTGGTCTTAAACTCAAATTTTTGTGAATACATATCTATTTCACAGCACATATTTTTCGTGTTATGCATCTGAGGTATGTACTGTGATATGATGAGGTTATCTAATAGATGTCATTGGTTAAAAGAGTTCATGAGCATTTTTCCATTAGTTGCATTTTCCTGACAGGACTGTGTGAGCGATTGCTGATGATGTTGATTCTGTGGCATTGATTTTATTTGTCATCACTTGTTTGTTTGGCAGAGGATAAAGGTGGACATGCCATGTCACTGGAACCTGTCAGCGCAGGGTGACCATCAAAAAGGTTATGCAAACACACTGCTGACCAAGTAGAGTAGCCACCATGCTAAAGCAGGGCACAGCTGTGTTGGAAAAAAAAGTCAAAGTTGAGAGTAATCATTCAGTGTAGACACAATGTTGTTTTTAGACCTTGTAATCTTTTTGGTGAGACTTTTCTTTTTGGTGCACTAGCTCAATGGAGTTCTTTTTTTTTCTGCTCCGTCCGGCCTAGCCGTGTAGCACATTCACTTGCATGTGAAGCACATTTACATTAGTATAATTTCTGCAGAATTATAACCCTCTGTGCAGTTGCTCAACTGATCCCCACATCAAACATGCATACACTGTACTCATATTTGTTGTTTTTAATCACACCTGTTATAAAACGTGCATTATCTGTTGGGGGGGGGATGGTAGGCAGCTAGAGCTGGGTAGAGAATGTGTGATGTCGTCTTTCAATGCACAAATATATAACATCTGTCTTCGTCTTTTTATGAAAATGTAAGTAAACCTAGATTTAAACATGCATACAGATTGTCTTCAAAGAGGTTGAATGCAAAGACATTCATATGGAAAGTAAACTTCTTATGAAAATGCAAATGTATGGAAAATTGTTTCTTCAGGGTGTCTCTGTTCAATTGTGATGTTTAACGTACTTGTTTAGCATGGGTTGTTGAGACTAAAACTCAAGCGTACTAATGCTGTAGTCACTCACTGTCTTCAAATGAACTGCTAATAACTGCTTCCTCAAAACCAAGTGTAATGTAATGTTCCTTGGAATCAAATAAGTTAAATATTAATTCTTCTTTACCAGGAAATCTGCCTAATATACATAACATTTCCTTCAAGCATTTCTATGGAATGGAATCGACGCCAGAAGGAAGGGAGCTCACAGCTGTAGCCTGACCCAGAGAGTGATTTCCTAACGTTTTTAGTCTGCTGGTGAGCAGAATCTTGTGCCAAATGATCAGACATATTGCCTCAGTGTGTGCATTTCCTAGACTGACTGAAAGTCAGCCAGCTGGGTATATTAGTGTAAAAGCTCTTTGGCTTTTTGCACACAGACTCACAAGCGCCTGTTCAGATTTACTTACTCAGCAGCTGCTTTTTGCGAAATGGCCAAAAAAAAATAAAACTTAAAAGCAAAATGAAAAGAAAAGAAAATGTACGTTAATGGTTTTTTTTAAGGCTAAAATGTTGTGGTTACTTATGAATCAGTCACCTTTAGCAGCTCCTTAGACCATTTTATTGTTGGCATTATGGGATGGACAGTTGTCAAAGATTCCACGCAGTGCTGTGCTGACAACACATTTCCCGATATTAAAGTCAGTGGTGGAAAAACAAAAATAAATTGTGAATGAACTTTCCATGGGGTTGAGTCAGGCAACTGCTGGGAACCTCCCATAATAGTATGGAGTGGTAGTAAATGGCATCAGTGTCGACCAAAGCACTGTTCCTGGTTTCCATGGATAGACATTATCAGGCCCCCACAGGCACTGAGGGTTAGGCTCTTAACAAGCGCACCATTCTGCAGCGCGCCACTGAAAAGAGATTGGCCTCTTTCTTAGAATTGTGCGGGTTTGGGTTACGAGCATAGAATGCTATCTCTGTCGCACATTGGTGGAGGCGCGCTTTGTGGTTTTCTCCACCTCAGCCGCGCGCGCTTCTCCTTTCCTCAGAAGTTTATCTCCGCGCCGTGTGTTTTCTCAGTAGGCCCCGGCTCGGCGCTTCCTCTTTCTGAGGGCCGGGGGAGAATTTCACATCAGCGACGGGCCGAGAGGAGAAAAAGGTCACAGGATGACTTCTTGTTAAGAAACTGGCCTCTTGAGGACTACATGGAGGCAGTGGTAGAGTGTGACTTCTCCTATGGGGGTCCGGACGAGGAGTGACTAACCTTTTAGTCATCCAGACCTTACCTTGTCCAGTATTGCATTGGCCTAGATTGTGCGGTAAGCAGGACTGGATGTGGGCACGTGAGGGCTGAATCCCTGGGTTGACCTTGTAATGGTTCACGGAATTTCCGGTTCTGAAAAAGTGAAGGTTAATCATAAAATAGGCCGCAAGCTACATGCCAGCAGTGTCAATGAACGGAAGACTTTGATTAGTTCATACCAAAGCCCTGTTTAAAGAACTTAAAGAACATGTAGTCTTTATTCATTCCTTTAGGTTTTTTCATGTCAACATACTTCAGATATCTGATTAAGATGGGATTAAGAGACACTTTGTCACTGTGCTCACAAGTAATTAGCGTCAGCTTGAAGCTACTTTTTCACCTGTTGGTGCACATTTTTTGTCTGGAAACCATGTTGCTTGATACCCATGTGTTTTCTGACTCATAGGGGGTGAGTGTACCATTGTCACGTAGTAGGTGTGCTCACAGGTGGAATGAAACAATATGGTCAGGATTTACTGGCGATGAGTCACATTAATGCAAAATACATAGTGGGGGGGGAATCCCTCTCATGACCACCCATGCAGTGAGCGAAAAGAGCACTGGTGTGTGTCACCCAGGTCCTGCCCGCCCATGCACACACACCTCAGTGCCGCCAAACGAAAACAAAAAACGAGACGGAAATTACACGGTTCCACTCCTCACCCGGAACCAAAACTTCCAACCAGGTTCTTCCCCTCTACTCATTTGTACCCAAGCAGGTTAAAACCCTGTTGTATAATGTGGAGAAATGGAATTGTTTTTGTATTTTTGTTCCATGCCACTTCACCCACCACTTGAGGTCCAGCCCATGCTGTACACTCAGACATGTCCTTTTAATTACTGCGCTGGCTTCTTCCTACATTTGTTTGGGCTTGCTTCTCCATAGGAATGAAGTCATGCGTGGTTGAGCCGATTGAGAATCCGGCAGTCTGGTCTTGCCAAAAAATGTGACCCGCCTCTGTTTGTGTCCGGAACAGATGGGCACCTTCGGGGTAACACGCTATAAGGAAACGCTCCTCTGAGCAGGCACCTGGTCTGCTCTAGCCAAGGGGAAAGTCAGCAAGGTGTTCTATTCATTTTTCACCACAATACCTGCAAGGCTCATGCGCAACAACAACTGGCATTCCTTTTGCGTTACTGAACACTTTTATACGCACCTCTCTAAGGAAATCAAATGCAGTAGCCACGTCAATATCAAATAGTGAATAGTACAGTCTCTCCAGTAGCCACTGGGACATGGAACTTTCCTGATGTTGGAGGCAAGAAGCTTAGTACTTTTTGGTGTTGGTTGAATGTTTTCAATTCCCTTCAAAACATTTCTTCTTAGTGTGGCCTTTCATAATTGTGCCATTTTTGTTTCAAAGTTATATTTTGAATTTGTTGTCCCTCCACTTTTTCAATACTGTCTTTAACTTTGAAGTTGAAAATAGCACTGTTTAAAAAAAAAAAAAAAAAAAAAGTTTGTTTGCACTCAGTCACCTCTTCGCTGAACTAGATTTTTTGCATGCTGCCTCCTTTTTCAGGCCGCTGCTGCGAAAGAGGAAATTGACTAAGATTCTCAGAACTGTAGCGCGCTGTTGGTCATGTGACTTGTTGGAAGTGGCTGCGGCGGGGGGG
Source organism: Clupea harengus (assembly GCF_900700415.2). Classification (NCBI taxonomy): domain Eukaryota; kingdom Metazoa; phylum Chordata; class Actinopteri; order Clupeiformes; family Clupeidae; genus Clupea; species Clupea harengus. The sequence goes on along the minus strand of NW_024879978.1, from coordinate 35,648 downwards.
CCTCATTTGCACACCGCACCCGCGACGCTTCGCGGAGAGACAGATACAGAGAGATGAGATGCCCACACTACTTTGTTTACATCTGTTGCATCTTCAGCTGTCACTCAACCATGCCTCACAAAGCCCGCCAAAAATGGGCTGAAAGCGCTTTAATAAGGCTGCAGCTGGGCCGTTGTGCTCCTCAAGTATTACCTAGAACTAACAATACCATCTGCCTCCTAAGAATGTGTTGCAATTAATGTTGTAGAATCCAAAGTACACAACGGGTTCTAATGTCTTTAAGGGTAATGTTGATGTAAGATACAGGTGGGTCATCTTGCCTAATTGGTGCCCAGCAGAATGAAGCGTTTATAGTTATTGTATATTTAATAAATAAACATCTTTGTATTTTATTTTTTTCCGCACAGCTGATCAAGTATATGGAGACCAAGATATGCACGAAGTTGTTCGCAAGCACTGCATGGATTACTTGGTAAATTATCTTGCACTCGCTGGTTGTCCAAACATTCGGCTGCAATATCGGCCCAAAGATCCACTTTGTATTGAAATTGTTGTTGAAGCTTGAACCTTAACCAAAATGTACTGGCTTAATTTCAGACGAAAAATGCAGACTACTTCTCAAATTATGTGACAGAAGACTTCACCACATACATAAACAGGAAGAGGAAAAACAACTGCCACGGGAACCATATTGAGATGCAGGCGATGGCAGAGATGTACAATCGACCAGTGGAAGTTTACCAGTATGGCACAGGTATGGATGCAAGGGTTGTGCCTCAGCTGGACTTCTGACAAAAAAAAAGGAAATATAAAATTGAAAAGGAATACAAAAGAAAATGAAACACATCAGCCAAATACAATAAACATAAAATATAAAAGGAATGACAATTAAAAGGCCAAAACTAAAATCAAAACATGTAGGACAATGGACATGTTAGATGAGCAAGCAAAATCTAGAATAAAAAGAAAATGGTTAAGAAGACAATGGAATAAAACCGCCAATAAAATAAAACACAATAAAAGAACAACAAGTCAGACTTTCAAGGAACTAAAATGCACCTAAAAGGGACACATAGTTAAAAACATGGTTAAACACATAGTTAAAACCCAGTGTATAAAAGTTTTTAGAGTTATAAATATATTATAAAGTTATAAGAGTTTTTAAAAATATCCAAGCAGGCAGCAGATCTCAATTCAATTTTATTGAACCTTTGAATTGTCTCAAGGTGCTTTACAGAGCCCAGGGCCTGAACCCCCGCTAGAGCAAGCTCAATGGCGACATAAAATGGAAGGCTATTCCATAGTTTAGGCCCAATAACAGTAAAAGCCCAATCACCCTTTAATTTAAATTTAGACCTAGGCTTAGGTCATATTGAGGACCATGAACCCTGAACGGAACATAAGGCGTCAGGAGACTTGAAGTATTGGCGGGAGCAAGACCATTTAACAGCCTTAAAAACGAAATCTTAAAATCTATCCTGAACTTTACTTTGAGCCAATGTAGTGCAGCTGAAACAGATGTGATGTGCTCAGAGCTCTTGGTCCTAGTTAAATCTAGCTGCTGCAAAATTAGAGGGAGAATCTGGATCCAGATTAGTTTTTTTTAGGCAAAGGCTGCACCACTGTATGCCTAAAAAAACTGAAAGAACAACTCCAGATACCATTTGATTGGTTAATAATGTCAAGCACGCTACCACTCACAACATGAAACACCTCCTTTAAAAGACGGGATGGAATAAAACCTCTGGGGCAAGTTGTGAGTTTCACAGGGGACTAAGTGACTAAGTTAAAGGTCTTTCAGTGACTGATGCTGATATTTAGAGAGCAGGGTGGCCAATGACTAATATATTATACCGACATCATGTTGTATCATGTTGTCATGTTTTGCATCTGATAAAATGCATCAATTTGATAATAAAATAAAATGGTTGGTGGGAATATATTTTGTAGTATGTGATATTATACCGACATTATAGAAACATGGTAAAGTTATTTAATAACATTGAGAATCTGTCGAATTTAGCATGTATACCACTATGGGAGCCAAAGACTTTCTGCCACCAGCCCTTTGTGTGACAACTTGGAAGTAATGGTCTCTAGCTTTTGAACCCTTTAGCTGGTTGAAGGCTTGCTACCGTTACAATTCCCAACTAATGTTATTCGCATTTTCTCACTAAAAGTCTGGAATCAATGTAATTGTACAGACAGTTAAAATTGCATAAAAGAGCTATGAAAGGTTTTTAGGTTTCCACAGCAGCTACATTGACAAGGCTGCTTGCTGATGTGTCTACAGAATTTTTTGGGCTAATGCCAATTATCTCAAAATTACATTTAATTGGCCTGATTAATCAGTCCACCACTATATGGGACACCAGGTCAGTGAGGCAGGAAAGTGACACCGCATTAAAATGATCTAGAGTATAGGAGGTATTACATACACAATGATAGGCAGTGGTTGATGTTGATGATCTGATCCCGTAAACATTTTAAACAAAATAATATTAAGGAGAGTGAAGAGGAAGTCGTGCAGCTAGTGGAAAGCTTAAGAAAAGTATTAATACTGCTGAACAGGACTCTGGGCCTATGGTTGTTCTTAGATACAGTTTCTGTTAAATAGTAATTTCTGGCTTTTTCAACAGCCTCCAGGTGGTTTTTTGGAGCAGTGACTCATGTCATGGGACACCTGCAGCTTGTCCGTTATCCATTTCCATTCAGCCCTTCTCAATAGTTTTCTTAATGCTTAATATGAGTGCTCATATCGTGAAATGTCACAAAAATGTTGCAATTGTTACATCGATAAGCTACAACTGACTGTCTTTTATATATTTATATATATTTGTGTGTATGTGTGTAGGTGTGTTTGTCTGTGTGTGTGTGTGTGTAACTGAGCACTTGGTTTTAGAGACATCACAGTAAAGGCTTCTGTTTTTTTTTTTTGTGCAGAACCAATCAACACGTTCCATGGCATTCATCAGAACCACGATGAGCCAATCAGAGTTAGCTACCATCGGAATATTCACTACAACTCTGTAGTGAACCCCAACAAAGCCACCATAGGAGTAGGGCTCGGGCTTCCTGCCTTCAAACCAGGGGTGGGTACTGTCTGCCTTGGCCTGTACAGCCACGCAGCACCAAATTTCTCACTGACTACTGACAGAAGTGTTTTTCTTCTTACAGCATTCTACACAATTTGTCTCAAAATAAAGTTGTGAGAGAATATAGTGCGAGAAAGGAACAGTGTGAGGTGGGCCGTGGTCTCAATCAAATTAATAATGCTAAAACATTAACATGGATCTACAGATAATCAGTATTGAAAGCTACTTTTAAATAATAGTTTTTTGATTTAATTTGATGTGGTACCCCACATCATGGGTGATTTGAAGAGATACACCACAAATTAGTCGTAGCAAGGATACTCCTCGAACATGCCGCCTAGGCTTTGCTGTGGGGTCTGAAATTGACTCACCTGACCGTGATTGACCGCCGACAATGTGATTGATTTAGAGCACATGGGTGGGACTGATGTCTGTGTGTACTCTTGCACTGCCTATGTTTTTTCAGCAGGATAAACCCCCTAAGAGGTGCAGCACACAGACTTTACAGTTGAGTGTTATATGGGGGAAGGTAGTGACACGTGCCAAGGGAGCAGCAAGGTTTTGTACAGTTGGTTTAGAATCAAAAGCTGTGTGTTCCAACCTCTTCAAGTGTTCTTTCTTCAGAATGAAGTCCTGGTTTCTCAACATGCTGTACTTAATTACTTTTGCCTCAGTCTGGTCTTTTGTAATAAACATGGTGTCTGTTGCCCATGTTTTTAATGAAGTAGAAAATAAACTCACTAGAGATCATAATCTGCAACCTATTTAGACACTCATAATCTGCAAGGGTTTAAGTGTTTCCGTTATCATTATACATTTGCTGTGTCAAAAGATCCTAAAACAGTTGTCACCTCTGTGTCATCAAGACACTTGAGTGTGGACACCTGACTTGGATAGGCCCTGTGTTTGCGGAGCGGAGAAGTAAGAATTACATGACGGCTCAGCTCATCAAAGCGCCATCAAAGACAGAGGGAGTGCGGTTGGTCCCAGACCCGTCCCTCTTCCAGGGCACACAAACATCAAAGGGCTGAGGGGCACACCTCGGACAAGGGCAACATTCCACACGTCCCTGTCTTTCAGGGAAAGCCTATTAGCAGCACACTGCCTTGTTTACGCTGGAAACATCCTAATGATAACCCTGTGATGGTCAACAAGCAGTCGAGCATCTGTGCCGAAATGGCCTTTCTGAAATGAGAAAAGACAACCCAGTGTGCTTCCTCTTCCTTTCACTCGGCCAACCTAAAAACATTATTGTGTGGGGAAGTGTTCTAAGATCTGGCCACCAATTTCCCAAATAGTTATGGCCTGGCCTTTTTTTTCTCCTGTGTTTAAACTCCATTTGCCGTAGCTCATGTTTGCCAGTGGCAAAATTTGGGGGCAACAAGATTAAATGGCAAAGAGGGAAGCTGTGTATATTGTATATTACATTCTCTCTCCCAGTACACAGTGACTGTACAAAATCAACATGCTCCGATAATACCTTGTCTTCTTATCTGGCAAGATTCCAGGAACAAACCACAGTGTCCACCAGATAAAATGCCAAGCAGCAGACATGTTGGACCATTGTATTGGTCATGAAGTGGCTGATAAAGTTGGTAACATTGGAGTATCTAGAGTACTCGCCGTCCCTCTCAAACACAGGCATTGTCGGTCCAGTTTGGGAGGTGTTGTGTGGAGGGGCGGCTGTGGACTGCCCGTATTTGGGTCAGTTAGCTCTTCATAGCAGCCTGTTTGGCAGGTTACAATGCCATCCATGGGATCCGTAAAAAAAGAACACTTGTTGATCTGTTGGGAAATCATGGACACCAAATGCAAGAAGTTTTAAATCTACTAGCACATTTGTACAACACTGGTTCTACTTGGAACTACTGAATGAGGAGTTATTGTTAAACCATTTTCTGGGCCATCAGCACCATTGCAGTCCTGAGCTTCTAAGGTTTTCTTAAGAGTTATTCAGTGTGAGAAAGCCAAAGAAGCCTTTCTTGGTACAGAAGCTGTGCTTGTCCAGAAATCAGCCAGTATGTCCTGGGGATGTATCTGTCTTATCGTGAAGAGGCTGCCAAGCAGGACTGAAGAAAAAAAAATTTGTGAGCAAAAGTGTTCTGTGTCGTATTGCTGTTGGTTGACATGCATACAATTCAGATGCCATCCAAAACACAAATGCTGGAGTCAGAAATGAAAACCAATAAAAGAAATAAAAAAAAATCACCTGTTTAGTAAAAGTTTGAATAGGACTGATAGGAATAATATTTTTTAGGTGTCATTAACAGCTAGTCAGGTTCCTTTTTTGACAATCAGGAAAGTTGAGCTGCCTCTGGAAAGATCTGCCAGGATCAACTCCTTGGTTTCTTCATATCTCCTACTTTAAAAGTTATTTTCAGTCTGTTGGCCAGTGCTTGTGTCTGGGGCAATGTACAGTTCAGTGAAGGGACACATTTCATCATAGGTCTTATTGTCTGATCTTCACACTTCTGTTGTAGAAAAGTTAGAATTATATTCTCAGGTTGGGTGTAGGAGGAAGACAGGGCAGGATAGATTATATTCTAATGTAGAGAATAAAAGATGTCCATGCACTGATTTCATAAGCCTATTCTGTCTAAGACAGTGTTATTGTTGAGCGCTCAGATGTTTTTATAGTGTCCCCCATAACTAAATCATCTTTCTGTGCTTCTCCCCGGTAGTATGCCGACCAGTCGCTAATAAAGAACGCTATAAAGACGTCGGAGGAGTCGTGGATCGAGCAGCAGATGCTGGAGGACAAGAAGAGAGCCACAGACTGGGAAGCCACCAACGAGGCCATCGAGGAGCAGGTGGCTCGTGAGTCCTACCTGCAATGGCTCCGGGACCAAGAGAAGCAGGCCCGACAGGTCAGAGAGGAGAGAGAGGAGACAGACAGGAGACTGTCCGTACCTTTACACACTTAGTTCTCCTAGCAGTTCAGTCTGCATAATGTGTAGGATTTACAATTTGTTTTGTTTAATGAATTTGTTTATTTATTTAGTTCGGGTAATTTGTACTTCTGTATTGAACACAATGCAGTTATCTGTGACACTTGTGGTATTTTTTGTCTTAATCACTTATTTTAAGAGGCTTTTGAAGCTGCATAGTTCCCACACTTTCCCTTTTGGCAGTTGTTACCTTAAGCTGGCACTAAATCAGTGAAACAGTCTCAGTGTTGTACCGTTTGACTCCTGAAGCATTTTCTCTTAGGCTTATCTGCAGTATGCGGTAAAAAAAGATCAGTCAGCTCTCAAACTTTCAAAGGAGATTAGTCGTTCTATCGCATCAGTTGAATTTTGTTGCAAATATATGGCACCTTGTCTCTATTGCGGCATCTATAAAAAACCTTTTTGCAGTTAGTTTAGCATCATCAAACAATTTGCTACAATAACTATCGTTAATCCTCTCGTGTGTATAACAAAAGTCCTTACAGGCATGTCATGTCTGTCCACTCAGCAGGGCTTTTAGGAATGCTCTTTGGCAGTTATTTCAGCATGATGCTGTCTAAATGAAACCCTTAACATGTCAAATTGACATTTGCTCAAAAAAGGCCAAAGAATCTATCATTCTCCAAATCATTCTACCGACTGTGCATCCATTAGATTTTATAGCTGGCTGTTTCTATGGTAACATAACGTTCAAGGGGATTGGCTCTTTTTAATACAGGATAGGCATTTCAGTCATAGCCCTGCCAAGTTCAGCTCTATAGGCTACCCCGTTAATTTTTCCCACACTGGCCTGTATCCTCCTATATTGTCTTTGGTGTAACTGCTGCATTTAGGTGTCCTTGTGTCATCAAGAAACAGGGCCCTACCCTGCATACCACCTTTAAATTTGTTTATTTCTTTTCTTTGTAACCACACATTTTCAAAGTGTATTTTTGTTTGTTAGAAGTGTTCTGAGTGGTGTGTATTTGTATGGGTGTGTCTAACTTTCCTTCGCATTTTGCGCAGCCTCGTAAAGCCAGTGCCACCTGCAGCTCTGCCACCGCTGCTTCCTCCAGTGGCCTAGAGGAGTGGAGCGCCCGCTCCCCACGCCAACGCAGCTCCGCACCCTCCCCCGAGAACCCCGACCCTCCCCATTCAGACACCGCTGCTAAACCCCCCTCCCCGGCCGGAGCCGCCCTGGCGATCTCCAAACCCCCCTCACCTTGCGCACCAGGTGAGCTTGACTCTGAAGATCCAGTACAAATGTGAAATCCGATACAACTTTGAAAATGTGATTGCAAAGTTGTGGTAGGGGAACATATCAGTAAATATCTAACTGTGTCAGTGTGCCACTAGGTTCTAATTTACACTAGGTTAATGGGTCTTGCAAACATTACAACTAGTAACTACTAACATTAACATTAGTAGTTCTAGTTCTGAACTCATGAAAGGTTCTGAACCATAGTGGAAAAAACTCAGATCTGTTCGAATAGTTTCCTTGTGGAGTTCTTAGGCCAGATGTTGCTGAGGTTACAGGTGCTCATGTGCTCACAGGCCAGTGTGAATGGAGGAGTAGTCTTGTCAGCTCACAGGAGGGGATTTCTGACCCTGGGCTCTTGTGCTGCAGGTCCCAGTAACCAGGCGTGCGTCGGCCCAGACAGGCCCACCTCCTCCTCTTTCGGGTCTTTGTACCCTGCGCTGGAGTATCGTGCCATTATGCAGAAAATGTCACCCACTGCCTTTGGTGAGGCACGCTCCCGAGCATCCAGTCTATCCAGTTCATTCATAAAGATTTAAATCTACTGACAAATACCGTTTTGCTATTCCTGACACTTCCTGTCAAGTTATGTTAAGAGTTGGCATATGCCTTCTTGTCTCTAGGATATATTTATGTAAAGGATTCAGCATTAGATCAGTGCTATATCAGACTTCGTGGAAAGGTCTATTTGTTCTGTGAATGAATGATGGTGTAACTCTGATTCACTGTCTGATATGAAAGAGTTCTGCTAAGGAAGGAAATGATAGAGCAATAGAGACCGGAGAAACGAGATCACCCTAAATGACCTGAGTAAGAGGGCAGACCTGATGAACCTCAAGCAACCTGACTTTGCCTGTTTTAGTTGCATAGATGCATAGTGGTGATGGCGCTTCGTTTTTGAGTATCGTTACATAGTTTCACATAGACTATGATCTACTTGCCCTGCTCACCAAGTATTGCTTTCCCTCTGCAGTATAGCGGTCATATATATATATATATATATATACACACAAACAGTTTTGGTTACTGAAAGCCATACCGTTTTACACTGCTGATGTGTCGTTGTTAGTTGGCTATTTAAGTAAATCCTAACCTCATTGATGATACTGTTGGTATAAATGCATATAAACGTTATAACTTTGAGCCATTTGAGCTATGCAGAATGAGTATACTTTTATTGAAGCATTCACTGGCTGCTTTTCACTCTACTGACTAGCCTTACTATATCTGTCAAAGAAGACGTAACAACATGGGATTCTTGCCTTTTAACCATGAAAGATTTTCTTTGTGTAGGGTGGTATTTATCTATTTTCATGAACATTAAAAATGTGTTTTCTCCTCCAGGTTTGACAGACTGGGAAGATGATGAGATTTTGGCCTCCGTCTTGGCAGTTTCACAACAAGAGTACCTCGACAGCATGAAGAAAAATGCAATGCATAGAGAGCCCTCTCCGGACAGCAGTTGATGGAGGGATCCGCATAGAGAGGGCAGAACAGGAGACCAATCCTGTCTTTTCCTTCACTCGTTCTCTATCTCCAACTTTACCTCTCCTCATCCACCAATAAAGACCCTTCATTATCAGACTCTTCAACCCCCCCTTCTTTCTAATAACATTGACACCATCATTGGACTTCTTTAGGTGCATGTTTAAAAAAAAAAAAAAAAAAACACATATCATTTAAAAAACAAGGAAAAACCTAGTTAAGATGTCATGTCATGTCATACATTATACTCTTAATGATTAATATAAGCTTGTTTTGTTTTATTGTTTTGGATGAAAATACCTTTTTTTCTGGGAATAATAAAGGAGAACTTTCTGAAGAAATAATGTCTTGACTTATGTTGTTCTTAGTTCTGTGGGTTATTAGGAAAATGTTTTATCTAACTTAAGATCAGAAGTGTAAGATCAATTTGCATTGGCCTACGCAGCATGACAGTATTTGTTTATTTTCGTATTTTTTCTATAATACTAATTCTACCTGGAACAGGAAAGAAACAAAGAATCGACCATTAATCTCAATTATGAAAGTCACTGTTTGGAGCACCGCACATCTCCCGTCAAGAAGGAGCACGTGTTCAGACCCGAGGTCTACTGAATTGCTTTATTAACACCCAGCGGTGTTTGTAGACGCACGGGTATCGTGATTACTGGAAGTTACCTTAATAACGAACAGATGGCCAAATAATATATAATAATAACTCCTATTTGAAATATGTAGCCTACAGTGTTGGTGTTACGTTGTCTTTGACCAGGTGGTATCAGACACGGAGGAGTTTCCCTTCAGACACAGGTGTAGATAGTCATAGAGATGATTTGATCGTTCTTGATTTTAAAAAATGAGAAAAGGGCAAAGCTTAAAACGATTCCTTTATTTCCTTATCAAAGGCGCGCGCTATTGTGCTGGAAGCTTATTTGAGCAGTTGAAAAAAACCAAACATTGTCTCATTAATATTCATATATTTAAATGATGGTGCATTGTGATTGGAAGACTGTTCAAAATACTGTGAAGGATATGATTCTGATTGGCTAAGGTCCTCTACCTGGGCGTGTTTACTAATGTAAACTTAAAACAGCAACAAACTTTGAGCGTACACCATTCTGTCATGTGTTCACATGGTTAACATCGAGCTAATGTCTTTGTGATTTTAAATGGCGCTCTGGTGGATGTACTAGATTGAAGTTGGTCGAACTTAGATGTTATCCTGAAGCCTAGGTTCAGTTTGTGTATTTTTTCAAATTTTCCAAAAGCCGAACAAAGATGTTGGACAGCCTCATTGTTGATATCCATTTGGAACAATCAGAGGATGTAAGAGGTAAAATTGGTAAGTTGAAAGCTTTATTTTTCTAAGTAACTGTTGAACTGATGTTAGTAGCATGTTTTTCGAAATGAATTGGCCTTTACTGGCCTGTTCTCACCCCGATTTACGTGTCTAGGATTTACACAAATGTACACACACGCTTAACGTAGCTATCGATACCGATAGCCTAACATAACCTATCTATCGCTAGTTAGCTTCATTTGACTTGACTGTCAGCTGTAACTATAGCCTACCTGTGACGGCGATATAGACGGCTGATACAATAACTTGATTTAGGCATAATTTCGAAATAAAAAAACCTTTACAGGCTTTTTTACTGTCAGAGGTATTCTTAGACGTAGGCTATTGATCATGTATTTATGCTCAGCAACTCAACTCTGTTTTCTTCCCGCAAACAACAGGCAAAGAGCCCTTTGAGAAGCAGTATCAGCTTGGTTCGCTTTTGGGAAGCGGTGGTTTTGGGTCCGTCTTTGCTGGCCAACGCATTTCAGACGGCTTGCAGGTGGGTGTGGGAAATTCCCCAGAAGAGAAAATTGTCTTATTTGTTTCGTTAGGATAGGACAACTGAAACGATTTCGGTCATATTTTTCTTTCCACGTGTATCTAATTAACTTTTACATTTCATTCCATTTTAGGTTGCGATCAAACAGATATCCTCTGATAGGGTGCAGCAGTGGGCGAGACTGGTAAGATTTATTTATTTATATGTAGTTTTTAGATTTCTTTTTTGTTTTGTTTTTGTTTGTTTTTATCCATATTTCATTGTCTCAAAGTAAAGTCCGCTTGCACATTAATGGTGCATTGCTCCCTCTGCTGGTGGGAAAATAGCGGGAAGGAAAAACCCAACCGTAATTTTTGTGACGTAGCAATGACGAGTTTCCCAAAACAATGTTTACGAAACACAGACGTATTTCCCCCATGAAAAAAACCGTGTAAATTACCTTATTTGATTATGCGTAACTTATTGTTTTCTGTTTAATTCATCGTGAGCTTAATTTAATAAATAGTGTAATAAATATAATTTTGATTATTTCTTCTTGATTTACTGTATTATTACAGAATAATTTCTACCTGAATTATTACATCTGGCACTATTACACAGCCATGAAAAAAATGTATATACTGATTATATCCAACACATCTCTTACTCACATATGCGTAAGTAATCAAGGTCTCCCTATCTCCTTGTTACAGCCTGATGAACCAAACCGTGTCCCCATGGAGATTGCTCTGCTTCTGCGTCTGGGGGGTGGGCCAAGCTCAGCCAAAACTCATAGTGGGGTCATTCAGATGTTGGATTGGTTTGAGCTGCCAGGACGTGGGTTTCTTATCATCTTTGAGAGGCCACAGCCCTGCCAGGACCTCTTCGACTTCATCACAGAGAGAGGAAGTCTGGAAGAGAACATTGCCCAAAGGTACAGTTGAGTTTTTATTCGATTGTCAAGTAGTTTGGTTCTCCATTTGACAAGCTAATATTTTTAGTTTTGGAAGTCAATGACATGGTCTGACATTTGTGGCTTGTTTTGCAGGTTTCTGAGGCAGATAGTTCAAGCACTGCAGTTCTGTGACTCCCGGGGGATTGTACACAGGGACATAAAAGATGAAAATGTTCTTGTGGACACCCGCACTGGAAACGTCAAGATCATTGACTTTGGATCTGGTGCTCTCTACAAAGACAGTGATTACTCAGATTTTGAAGGTAAGTCGAACCTTAAATCATCAGCAAAATCATGACAGTCACATCATCTCAGTCATCTCACATCACATCATCTTACTTAAGCATGAAACACACAACTAGTGCTGCCTTGCTAACAAGTTTCCCTTTATTCGTTCTTCTGTTCCAGGTACAAGAGTCTACAGCCCTCCTGAGTGGATACTTCACCAAAACTACCATGCCGTGCCTCTCACCGTGTGGTCACTTGGAGTACTCCTCTTTGACATGGTCTGTGGCGACATCCCTTTTGAAAGCGACAGAGACATTGTGCAGGCCAAGCCCAGTTTCACCAAACGCATCTCCAAAGGTGAGCACTCTTGGCCTGTTGTACTGCAGGAAATAAAACAGTCCTGATGCCTAATGATGCTCTCTGTCATTTTCATGACTCTGACCCCAAGATCTTATTTTGCTTCTTTTCCAGAGTGCCAGTCATTGATTCTGTGGTGCCTAGCGTATAGGCCAGAGGACCGGCCAAGTTTGGAGGAGATCTTGCTACATCCTTGGATGGAGACCTGTGATGATATTGGAGACGTGTCAGTGGAGAAGAATATCACACAAAGCCTCTAATTTCTGGATAACTTTGGGCAGTTAGAGAAATTTCACATGGCCAGCTTGTGTTTTTCTCATGGAGTGTGGACTGTGCAGTAGGATCATTCTATTTGACACAGTCGTCAGCTAGTCCAAGCTGTTTATGCCTTGATTGAATGACCAATGATTGGGCCTAGCACAATGTGGAGGGTGAACCTAGGTGTTAAATTATTCTGGGGAATTCTTGAAATCAGAAGATTCTTTATTTATTAGGGAGTTTTATTTTATTTTGTTATTTATTTATTTTCAGAGTGTTTACATTTAGGTTACATTATTGAAGATCCATGGCATGGACTCTGTTCATGGAAATTCGGATTCTTCCTGTTGAATTTCAAGTTCAGGCCAAGAATGTTGCCATTCATTTGCCTTCAGACCAAAAGTGATACTTTGTTAAGACCTGGTTTTACAGGTCGTTGTATCTATAGAATTTTCACCTTGTTTTAAGAGGTAACAAAGACCAAGGATCCTGTTTCATTCTCCCACCTCCCTTAACAATAATACAGGGCACTACTGATCCACCTTAAAAAAAACCTGCTGTATGTTAGAGCTTGGGAGTGGCATCACTGGACTTAAAAAGAGATTCCTGTTGCTCCTGAAAATCTTATAGGTTGTTTCTTGTTAAAACTTCAATGTTAGTTTTGGTATGTCCCTGTAACATCACTAGCAATGACCCAGAGTTGTTTTAAATGATCTTTCCAAAATTCAGATTTTCAGTACAACATAGGGACCCATAAACACTCAGGAAGAAGAAAGAGCCCTTGCTCAACCCAGAACTAAGAATGGTCCAAATGGCCAACAGGGTTTATTACTACTTATCTGGGTATAGCGTTGGATCTGATTTAGAGTTTAAATGTATTTGATCTGATGTGTGTCTGGGGTGGATAAGTTACAGGTTTATTCGGTCAATGTTTGGCCAAGTTTATAATGAGATCTATGTTGTGTTCATTGGACAACACCATAATATTTAATATTTCTTTATTTTGAATTACAATCGGTTGTAGTTTTTCAAACTCCTTTAATTTATGTTTCATTTGTCTGTTAGAAGTGTCTGTGTTAGCCCCGATACTTTGAGAAGTTGGAGGGAATTGAACAAAACCAATGTCACCCTTATTTTGAAAGTTATTTTTTTTAAATCTGGGCTATTTAGCCTGGGTTGCAATAACTTTTCATTAATACTGTGTATTGTTTACTGTAAATAATCAATTGTCAAGGTAATGTTATTTATTTTAAATAAGATTTTTACCTGAATGTTTTTTTCTGTAAGTACAGAGTTTGTAAATAAAGCAATATTTGTTATTGTTAAATATGATTATTCTGTGTGTTTTGTCCCTATGCAATAACAAACTACAGTACAACTGTTTGAATACTGACAGCATCCAGTTAGTAGTCATATATTTGATGAAGAAACAGAAATAAGATATTAATGAAGAAGCTGTAGTAAACTTATCCTAATTTGTCAGACCAGTTGCTAAAATGTGTAGAATGCCTGAAAGCAAGTGGCTGCATGCAATACATATTTGTGCTGATTAATCGAACACAGCATTTCTCTTTCAATTTTATTTTGGTCCCTTATAAAACACACAGACCAACTAATTTCCATAAAAATGTTTAAGGTTATATTAAATAGGTGCCATAGATGTATTTATTTAATCACACAACTTAAACATTATAGTGTTATGCAGGTTTGAGAAATAGGCACCCACCTTACACTGATTGTTGTGAAATTATTGCTGTATTACTGTAACTACACCCGGTCCTAGGGTCCCTGCTTAGAAATAAAGCGTTCTGAATATGTTCACCAGCAACAATTAGAATGGTCATTAGTTTATGACACCACATATTGAAAAAAAAATGTTTTTGACTGTTATTAATAAAATAATAAAATGTGACACATTTAAAAGCAAAACACAAAGACTCAGCCCATTTCTGAAATTGTATTGGTATCTGAAAACAACTAACATTAACAAACACATACAAAACCTTTGGCACCCTATATCTAAGCTTGATTATTTCAATGTTCTTGCAAAGGCTCATGGGAATCCATTTAATAAGGTGCAAGGAGTGGTAGCAGCAAGGTTCCCCATGAGACCTCATGTGATTCATTTCCTTCCCTCATTATCTTTCAGCTTATCTTACATAAAGGAAATGGATAAGGTGAACACTATGTCCGAATGAGTTGGTTCAACACAATAATATTATGTTTTAAAGAGAGACAAGACTAGTTTTTGTCATACAAATGTGAGGTGTTTTTTTTTTTTTACAGTAAGCAGACACACAGCCACATACACACATCTGTTAATATATTATAGCCTGATAATAAATTCTCTATTGCATGGTTTTGTGTGGACTGCACTCTATCAAGGTCCTTCTAAATTTCTATTTACCTGCAAATATAAGGAAGTGCTACATCAGGATTCCACTTGGATTGTTTAATGTTATAGAAAATAGGTGCCATAGATTCCTTTGTTTATTCACGTAACTTCAACATTAAAGTGTTATGCAGGTTTGAGAAGCAGGCACAGAGATTATATTCTAATTAATGTTATATTACTGCAACTAGACTAATACACTGCTGTGTCCATGCTTAGATATGATGTAATCTGAATAAGTCGGCCAGCAACTATCAGAAGCATTCATTAAAGTGAAAGGGTACCAGATTGGAACCACTGAGTTAATGACCCTTATTAATACCTGACATGTTCAGGTGGGAATAAAATGTGACACATTTCAAAGCGAAACACAAAGACTCAGCCCATGTCTGAAACTGTTTTGGTATCTGAGAACAACTAACATTAACAAACACATAAAAACTTTTGGCACCCTATATCTAAGCTTGATTATTTCAATGTTCTTGCAGTCTGATGGGAACCCATCTAACAAGGAGCAAGGAGTGGTAGCAGCAAGGTTCTCCAGAGACCTCATGTGATCATTTACTTTCCCTCATTATCTTTCAGCTTATCTTACATAACGGAAATGGATAAGGTGAACACTGTGTCCTCATTCGTTGGTTCAAAACAATAATATTATGTTTTAAAGAGAAACATAATATTATTATTATATTATAATATTATAGTTTTTGTAATACAAATGTACGTTTTTTTACAGTGAGCACCCACACACGCATAGCCACATACACACATCTTTTTATATATTATAGCCTCATAATAAAGTCTCTATTGCATTTTTTTGTGTGGACTGTACTGTATCAAGGTCCTTCATAATTTATCTTTACAAGCAAATATACAGGAGTGTTACATCAGAATTGTAAGAGTAACTGTCTGTATGCCTATTACAACAGTAACAGTCTCTGCCTGGGAATCGGAGCCTGATTTGAAAGCATGGCAGAAGCATCAGGTCCATCCTGCTGCTCCCATAGAGAGAAAGGTCCCTCTATCTTTGTCTCTATATTTAAGCTTTCGCTCTTGAGCTGAAAACCTTGGTCTATTGCACCCCCTGTTGAAAACCATAGGGTAAAGCTTAAAACTTAGCCCGCATACGTAAAAGAATGGGCCAGTTGGCATATTGAACAATGACCTGTCTCTAGTTATTAATAGTAATTAATGTGTTTCATTGGTAGTGGAACAAAACAAACAAAGGCTGGATGAATTAATACATTAAAATGTTAACTTTCCTCTCAGAGAGCCATAAAACATTGGGATGAAGTTGAGACAGATATGATCAATTCTTTCAAATCTAGAAAGAACTAAAAGAATCACCACTGATGACTTTCAATTGCCTGTTTATAAGGCATCTATTATTCATTATTGTTCTGTTTATGACGTTTACTTTGAGCTCCCACATGAACATGGAATGAAAGGAAATGCTTTTACTAGTCGGGAGATACATAGCATTATCATCACGCACAAACAGCTCTACCTCAATGCTACAGATCCATGGTCATAAACCTTTATGCTCTTATAATGTGACCTGATGCTATCAGGATGTTGATATCCATGGCACTGCAACCACCATGGGAAGGACTAAACATAATAAAGAATGACAACTGCCATGCAGGGTAAAGACAACCGTCAGATACAATGATAGCTTCAGCCCTTGGCATTCTTTAGAAAATACACTCTACATTCAAGATCCTGATTAAAACTGACTGTGCCCCAAACCCAATCACAGAGGAGTTATCTCAAAGTCTGAACTATACATCAACAATAACTAGTCTGTTGTTCACTGCGTGCCAGCATTTCTATCTTATCTGTCAATTTGCGTATGTGATTTTTTTCTATTCTCTCTCTCTCTCTCTCTCTCTCTCTGTCTCTTTCTGTCTCATGTCTTCTGTGCCATGTGTGCCAGGGATACTGTCAACTGCTGCTGTGCCCCCTCTCTTTATTACAGGTGATCAACTGAAAGATGGGGTACAGAAGCACTCTTTATTTTCTAGAACAGAAAATTGCATTAAATGTTCTGAATACCACAGAGAACACCCCCACACATCCCCACCCTACAAATTCTAGCTACTCCTGTTTGTTCTGACAAAAGAATCAGAGCACAAGTCCTGGGCAGCCAGTTTTGAGCTTTATGACTTTGCAAACCTGTTCTTCTATCATTAGCAATTCACTTGCGGACAAGACACACACGTATTTCAACAAACTTCACTCATCATGACGTGATAAATTTAACCCAATGAGTAGATTGCAGCAACTGGATATGCGATGCCTTTTAAGTCAATAATAATTACATAAATATGTCTATAAAGTAAATAATTATGGCTATTACACAAATATGTAAATACATAAATGAGGCACTAAATATGTAAATAAATAAATACTTTCATTTATTTCAGGGGACTTTTATCCTCGTCTTTAAGTCCTCGTTTATTTTTTATTTTTTTATATTGATGGTGAGGTGAGGTGAGGTGAAAAACCTGTGAAGAGTTTAGGCAGGAGGCACAATTCCACATTGAGTGACCGACAATCCTTTGTTAAAGGCATTCTGTAGCGCTTCTACAGTAGATGGCAGACTTGAGGATTCGCCGAAGATGCGCAAACTCTGTTTTTAAATCAGCTGCTCTACGGACCAATGGCAGTTGCCGCGACAGACAAGGCGGAAATACAGGAACTGAAGTGGATGAATGTAGCTAGCGAGAAGGGGATGATTGTAAAGGTGCCTAGTAACACTTAGCTACTAGGGTAGGCAACTAGGTTCATTTTGACACTGCATTTCACATTCTTACGTACTCATCAATGTCTACGATGCCAGGGCCTCTGTCTATTCATAGTTTGACTTTGCCTGCGGCAGTATAGGGTCCAGTTTTATTAAAGTGGGAGTGGGGACTGTGTTGGAGCAAGTCTTCTCCGATTTATTGCTAGCTGACCAGTGTAACATTATTGGAGAAGCTGGTATTTGTTAGCTAGCTAGTTCTCCGCACTGAAACGTCAATGCCAACATGGCAGGGAGCAGCCAAGGCCTGGGCTCTGGAGTTGGTGAAGAGAAGAGTTCTCGCAGTAAACAAAATGAAGGTAAAACTGCAACACTGGAACAGTAGTCTGCGAACCTGTAACGTTATTATCATGTTTACCTCACACTTGTTAAAGTTAGTAACCATTACGTTATCACTTATCTGCTCTCCTGCTAGCTAGCCGTCTGACATTAGGTAGCTAATGTTAACTAAAGAGGACCACAATAGCAGCAGTAATTTGGACAACAAATATTATAGATCTAATGGCACGTAATGTGTTACGTCTCCTCGCTAGGTCGCTACACTTCGACTAAAATCTTAACTCTCAACAGTGAACTTTAGATAGCCTAAGTTACCAGATGTGGAAACACGGCTAGCCTGTTAGTTAAAGAACCCTGTGTTATTAATGTTATATGCGCAATTTTAAATTACATCTTGAAGGCTAATGTTACAATCGCCTATTAGTAGTGCCTGCTGGATTGTGGTGTCATTCATCGTCGTGTGGAATGGATAACGTTATACAAATGAATCTGTCATAAGCTAATGTTAGCTAGTAAACTGGCTAAATAGCAAGCTAAATTAACATTAGTTAGCGTAGATCCTAAAACCAATCGGTAAGTAAAACATAATGTTATTCGTTCTTCATGTAAACTTAAGGCACAATATATTTGCAGTGCCTTATATAGCTGATTAGATATTCAGAAGGACTCCCATTGGATTCTCAGTAAGGTCTTATAAAGGGATGGCAGGTATCCTGAACTGCAGTGCCCTCTGTGCACACCTAGTCGTTTCTACAGGTGAACAATGAGCGAAGGTAATTATGCTTTTTTAACAGTTTAATTGATAATATATAACCCGAGGGATTACCTTTGTGGGTCGGGTAAACGACAAGCAAGTTAGACTAGTTTTCAGATGTATTACCCTACATATTATGTGTTTTTACACGATACAATTGCTATTTGTATTTGTTTTTACAAGATATAATTGCTATTTATATTTGTTTCATTTAAATAGATTGCGTTTACGACTAGGTGTAACCACTTCTGGTTTCATACTGTCAGTATTCCTTGGGCTGCACCTTTCTTAGCCAAACCTTTATTTGCTTACTTCGAGAACACTATCCTTATTCAGAGTGTCCTAAAAGGACGTCATTGTATAACCTTAGCCTTTTGCTGTGTACATAGGCTTGCAAATGGCTTGCTCTTGTACGTTGAGTTTTTGACTAGTGATTTAACTTGAAGGTTTGGATTATAATGTTTTTGTTTTTCGTACAAAGTGACTATTGGTACAGAATTACATGGTGATACAATTTGCAGTATTGTTACGGATCCGTGTCTAGAATCTTGTAAACATAATTAACAGAAGTCGAAATGTATCTGTGTGAAAGGAAGCGTCAGTTATAACACAGACCCTCAATGACATAATAATTGATTTTGTTGTGTAATTTTGCCCTTCTAAACAGAGGTGAACAAGAAGTTGAAGTACATCAGTTTGGCCATCCTGGTGATCCAGAATGCCTCACTCATCCTCAGCATCCGATATGTCCGCACACTGCCTGGGGATCGCTTCTTTGCCACCTCAGCAGTTGTCATGGCCGAGCTTCTCAAAGTCTTCACTTGTCTGCTTATCATTTTGTTTCAAAAAAGGGGTAAGTCTCCTTGATTGCCATTTTGAGAGGTTGGATTGCAGAAATGTTTGAAGTGTAAGTTCACCCCCAGCTCTGAGCCTAACTCCACCCACTGCATCCTTTTGAAAAACACTAAGAACTAGGCAAGGGGTTGAGAAGGAGGGCGGGGAGGAGCTGAGAGTTTAATAGAGTGTGTAAATACCAGGATGTAGAGAAGTCCTAAATGGTTGACGCTACGTCAGCATTGGCCTTGCAAGGTACAGGATGAGTGGTGGTTTGTTTAGCCATTTTCAACCCATAAAATGCAGATTGTTTTGTTGGTATTAACACCAGCATTGATTTGTTTCATCACAGTCCTGTCATTTAGTTTACAGCTATAAAAAAACACAATTTACTGTGCACTTACACTTTGATGTCTCACTTTGATGTGTTATTAAGTAGGGAGATAATGCGTTTATGTAGCAGTGAATTGGTACAAACATTCAACACCCTGATTGGTACTGTTGGTTTAGAATGCGATACACTAGGAAACCAATGTTTGAAAGAACGCAAACGCGAGCACGCACAAGCATTCATGTTGTCCTCTTTTTCTATTTGTAGGTAACCTCAAGGAGTTTGGGGTTCTCCTGTTCGACTCTATAGTTCTTCAGTTCAGGGACACGCTAAAACTGGCTGTCCCATCCCTTATCTACACACTCCAGAACAACCTGCAATATGTGGCCATTTCAAATCTCCCAGCAGCCACATTCCAGGTGAGATGGATTTGCATAGCCAGAACCTTAGTAGCCTGAAGCTAAAACACAACAGAAGAAGAAGAATTTACTGCTCTGCCCTTTGGCTCTCTCTCTGTCATTCTCTCCTTTCATCTTTGTTTATTGTTCCCTCTCCTATGAAAACCAGATCTTTTGCCCCAGATTCTTGCGGAGTTGATTACTGTCAGTTCCAACTTAAGGTCACAAAACAACCCCTACATTGATAGATGGTGCCAGTCGCCTTGTGTTCTGTAAACACGATGATAAACTTTCAATTTCATGCCTGATTCCGACATCTTGGTTCCTTCCTCTGCTGATAACTCTTATGTGCTTGCTTTGTTCTCTCACACACTTTGTCCTTTCTCATTCACTCTTTCTTTTTCTTTCCTTTCTCACCCCCCATTTCTGTGTTTCCTTTCTCTCTCCACTCCGACTCCAGGTGACGTATCAGCTGAAGATCCTGACCACGGCCCTCTTCTCCGTGCTGATGTTGCGGAAAAGCCTGTCACGGGTGCAGTGGGTGTCCCTGCTGCTGCTGTTCGCCGGCGTGGCCATTGTCCAGGTGCAACAGGAGGTCGGCAAGCAGAAGGAGAACACGGTGGCCGACCCCAGCCAGAGCTACTCCAAGGGCCTGGTGGCGGTGGTGGTGTCGTGCCTGTCGTCGGGCTTCGCTGGGGTCTACTTTGAGAAGATCCTGAAGGGCAGCTCGGCGTCGGTGTGGCTGCGGAACGTGCAGCTGGGCATCTTTGGCATTTTTCTGGGCCTGCTGGGCATGTGGTGGAACGACGGCGCAGCCATCGCCGAGAAGGGCTTCCTCTTCGGCTACACATCCATGGTGTGGGGAGTGATCCTCAATCAGGCGTTTGGCGGCCTCCTGGTGGCCGTGGTGGTGAAGTATGCCGACAACATCTTGAAGGGCTTTGCCACCTCCTTCTCCATTGTGGTCTCCACCGTCATGTCCGTCTACCTCTTCGGCTTCCACGTCGACCTGGTCTTCACCCTGGGCGCGGGGATGGTCATTGGGGCCGTGTACATGTACAGTCTGCCCAAGTCGAGCGCCGCCGCCGCGTCCTCCTCGGCCCCTGCGCTTTCCGCCGTGAGCCACAGGAGAGGCAGCCCAGGAGGAGACTCAGAGCTGGAGGCTTTCCTTTCAAAGTCAGTTGTGGTGAAATGATTCCTCTTTTAAAGCCTTCTTCATCCATCCTTCTCCTCTCGTAACAACTTCTCACTGCTCACTGGATTTTTTCTAATTTCTTCATGACCTGTTCTTTCCTGTCAACTTTTTTTGTCTTTTTTAAATCTCTTAACTCTTAACACTTCTCAGTGTTTTTGACTGAGGGAACGTCAGAGATGGGCATGAAACCATGGCCATGTTGATGTACTCTGTTATAAAAGACACCTCCTGCTCTTTCTCAGGCCACATAACACAATGGGGCTGCCTGGCACATATGTTTCAGCTTTTGTTTACTGTGTCTTTTCTATTTTTAATTTTTTTTTTGAAAAGCACAAGGTACAAAACATGCATTTGGCTCTGTCTAACATACTAATGATACATTCAGTCATGTCAGTACTATGACCATTTTAGTTTTGTGGCTTATTTCTTATGTCACACTAAGTGGGTGACTTTTGTTTGTTTGATTTAATTGTTTGTTTTTTTTTGTACCATACTCACGGCCTCCCTGTTTGCCTTAAAGTTTATTATTTTCCATATCAGTGGTATGCCTTATCACATGTGAAAAAAAGGTTAGTGGTATGATCATGATCATGTCCGATAATGCTGTAGATTTTAAACTTGGCTGATGCCCAGAGAAGGCATATAGCTAAATCGTATATTTGCCACACACATTGTCTGTATAAAATGGGAATAATCAGCTTTCACTTCAATATTGCTCTCTTTCACAAGCCATTCAGCCATCACAACAAACAAAGCTCTTTTCATTTGTTTTTATTATTTCCAAACACAAAATCTTTTAAATCATAATTATATTTCTATCCACTGGCAATATATTTCTATGTCAAAAAAGAACTTATGGTATAAATAAGTTTATACCACTGTGAATTTGTCTAGGGTTTACTGGAAAGAAGTGGAGATTCATAAAAAAAATGTATATAATTAAAATGTAAAAATTCAGATTCACTATTCTGTGTAAATGTACAGGATAGATGGACCATATATCAGAGATATTTTATGTTCGAGTTTACAACCAGCTGACAAGTTCATGTGATTGCCAATGCAATGTCTTCGAAGTAATATTCACTACAGGAGCTGTGTGGAAATAACCAGCAAATTATACCATGGCACATACTCTGCAGGAAGAAAAGGTGTTGGGTAGATTTGGGTCCACTGTACCAATGTATTGGTGGTTTAGTGGGCCCAAATCCAGAGTCACTGAACTGCCAAAACCATAACCAACAAAGGCCCAGATTGTAGCTTATATTCAGTGCAAGTGCACTGAAATTGCAGTGGGAAGGACCATTGCAGAACATTCACATATTATGCTGCAGAGAACCTGTTACCTACACAGAATACTTTTTTCTTTTTTAATACTCTTTTCTGAACTACCGTGAGTTAGAGCTTGTCTTTGAGGTTGGGATGATTTAGAAACATTACTATCCATCCAAACGGCACCTTATAACTGACAGATTGGGCGAGGAGACGGAGCACGTTTCTGCTTCACCTAAGTTCACAAATGGACATGCTGTGCCTTCTCTTGATCCACATGTAAAATGGACTGTGCTGAACTGTAATGTCAATAAGAGCTTTTCTAAAAACAAATGTGTATAGTATTGAAATTCTATTATTTCTCTGAGGTTTAATTTCGAGTTGTTTATCTATTTATGTGTTTGTTTTCGTGTTTGGGTATTTTTTTGTTATGGTCATACCAAAAGTGGTCTCATGTTAGATGACTTAAAAAGACATCAGCTGAGACTCAATGAATGTTAATGGACATCCATGAAGTGAAATCAAAAAGTTCTATACTCTCTTGTCTCATGGGAACCACAGGCTTGCTGGGTGGGGGGTTTTATAAGCGGTTTTATGGTAGGGGGATGTTAAGTGTCATAATCATAAGTGGTGTTGAGTACGCCTCAGTTGGGACATTACATTTATATTCTTTACATGGTAATTACTGTGGCGTCAATGGGTCAATTAAACTTTATTTTTTGAATGACTGGATCAAGGGAGTCTGGTCTTGATACATGTCGATGTCTGCAGGCAGCTCTGATTTCATGTGTCATTCTTCACTACTTGTTGGAGTTGTGATTAGGCACTGATGTGACATCAGCAAAGATGCTGACATGTTGTCCGGTGTCAACTTGTATGTTGCGATGTTACCTTTTGTGTCTGGCCTGATCTTATCAAAGTGATTTATTATCATGAACAGCTAATCGGTCAGTCTCAGAAAAAGTATGTGCAGTCATATCATATCTGCACTGTAGAGTTTTGCTACTTCGTAAAAACATATTATGACCCGTGCTACCTTGACACATATCTGGTTTTGAAATGCATACATGAACTCACTTTACCAGCCAATGGCTGGCTGTGTACTCATTATTGCCTCTTTCTTGAGGTAAACAATAAATTACATAAATTAGTGAACATTTTCTTATTTCTAATCAGCATCAAATTTGACTTGTAAATATACTGATTCCATATTTTTTCATGCTTTAAATACAAAAAATTAAAACACTGTTTTACATGATATATGATGTAAAGGTAAAGCCTGGTCAAATGGAAAATAAAATAAATCAAGAATTGGATTATTACTTTCTTGGTCTGTATTTTAAAGACTTTTCTGTTGGCTAATCATCAATAATGCTTAATGGTTATAATGCATTAAGTCCATATCCTCCAACCATATTATTTTTTTTTATCTGAGAAAGGTGGAATGCTCTTTCAGGACTTGAAACCAGGATTCCAGACTAGAGATAATTGAATAAATTAAATGGAAGATGAATTATGCCAAGAAATTGATATATCAGAATCCAATGAATGAAGTCTCAGAGAAAGGGAGCAGGTTTAATGTAAAGCCATTACCTGCAGGCTACCAAGTTGCCATTAAATGTTCTGTCAAATGTTCTGGGATTTACCATCCTTCTTCCTAGTTCTAGTGACTTGAGTGGCATTGAGTTTCTCATAGTTTCCGGCAGTGTTAATCACTAACAAGGAAGTGAATGGATCCTATTTAAAACAGGATCATCCTGGCAGAGACAAATACATGATGCTGATAGTGATGGTGTCTTGATTTATAACTGGTAAAATAAGTTAAAAATTAACAATAATGTGTTGTGGGTCCCCAGTCTTGCAATGATTCAACTGTTAAATAAATGTCTTTATTGAGCCACCTTATCCACCACTGTAAATCAGGCAAAATGAAGGCTTTACTACACACATTTCAAAGGCAGCCTAATGCATATTGAAAATGGTTTGCAGCCTCACCCCTATAACTGATGTGTTGTTTGTGATTATAAAGTGGTTTCTCTGACTCACTGCTACTCTTTCTTCTCTTTTTTTTTTGGCTTTCTAGGAATTCTGGGAAAGAAAAGGGAAGCTGAGACCATCACAGTCCTGCTGCAGTGATATATTAAACGTTGTGAAAGAGCCCTGCCAAATCAAAACTGAGAAATGGATACATGATGGTTCAAGTGCCTTCTGTTATTTGTTAGTTGTAGCAGTGTACGCATTTCTACATGCCTGTACCATCCACTGATCTATAATACAATGTTTTATTAGAGATCAGTGGACACATCTTATTTTTTTACATGAATTTAAACCTGTAGTATTGACACACACTATGGACTTAGTTTGATCATGTAATTTAGCCAATTGGTAACATTTAATGGTTAAATTGCTTGATGGCATTCCATGATATGTGACACTATCCGATTGTACTAGATTTTAATGGTCTGCATTTCTTTTATACCTCATTCAAAAAGTAAGTATTTATGTTGGGTTGTCTGCTCACATCTATCTGTTATGTAAAATGTGAACAAGCACCCTTTACACATTCATTTAAGTGTCTTTAGAATCTACATTCTCAAACAATGTATTTAATTTAGTGATGCACTCTAATACTAAGAACCATTGGAAAGAGAACAATATATAGAACCATATTTCTGCTTTCAGAGGGACTGCCTGAATGGTGTGTGTGAATTTGTCATGTGACTGATGATCAAATTGATGGGTGGCTCGATCTGTTACACATTGGTGCCCCCTTTTGGTGCTAATACATACTTTCAGTTAAAAACATCATGGCAAAACTGGGTAATGTTTTTTCTTTCTTTTTAAATAGATTTGAGTTCTGCTTCAACTCTTTCACAGCAACGCAGTGCATATGCTTTCTATGCAATATATTAAAATAACAAGTAAGAAATAGCAATTATTGAATTGAACTGTGAAAAGTATAAATCATGTATATGACTGGTGCTACAAATAACAAAGCTGATTGAATATACTGGAATACTCCATTTGCCCGTATTTTATATTAGAAGATTGCAAGTATGTCTTTTTGTGCACATGCTAATAGGTTGTTTCATTGTGCCATTGGCACACAAATAAAGATCACTTGATTGTGATGGATTTAAGTGGGTATGAATTATTTTGTTTGTGTTTTAATAAATATTGAATTAAAGTTTGTCAATTACAATCTCTCCTCTTCTGTAGCTATGTTACCAGGTACTACGAGCTCTACAATCACCTGCGGGTTGTCCCTATCAGGCGTCATCACAGTACACGTTTAGGATGAGGTGGCGTTGCTTGGGGTGTGCTTGTGAAACATTCTGTATCTGCTTTCCTTGAAATTTCAGCGTAAAGGCCTTTAGGGCTGGTCAACAGTCCTTCACTGAGCAGTATTATGTAGGCATGAAATGCAATTATGCATCAATCACTATGTGGACTGTATTTCATTTAGTCATGTTGTTTATTCATTTCAAATGACACTCTCCACAGTCAAACTATAATTTTTTTGTCAAACGTAAAGTATTAATTGACGCTCTCAGACTCTTATGGTGATAATGAATGTCTTAGGAAGTAAATGAAACCGGAAGCTCCATCGTGGCTTATTGCCGGTATTTCATTTACCGGAAGTATTACATCAACCCCAGTGAAACAGCATTAGGAAATCCAAGTTCTCATTGGGGCCAGAAGTCTGTGTACGCCTATTTCTCTCGTTGAGGTCTTGTAAGTTTTTAATGCTTCTGTTATTTTAAATAGTAAATGCAGGATATATTATTAGTATAAAACTACCAGTTTTTTTGTGGACATGTTCAATAGTTAAAGCCAGCTAACTCCAGGCCAGCGATATGACGTTAGCGTAGGCCAGTATGTGGACCAGGTAAAGGTAACTTAGATGGCTAACCTAGATATGGAGTCTAAATTTAGGATTTAGAAAAAACGACGCAAGACTTGTGGAACTCTTGCCTTAACATTACCTACTCTAGTGCAATACATGCTAGCTATTAGCTAACATGCATTCCTCGTGACGCATCCAGTTGTGCTGTTGGCCTGTACCAAGCTCACAGGGCTGCTTGTTGAATACTTAGCAAGGGTTTACTTAGCTGTCAGTTAAAGCTGACAGTGAATGCCCACCTGACGACAGAAAATCTAGCTAATGTTTGACTCGAGGTATAGTTCAGGTTAAATAGTTAAGGTATGCAACTTCACAAGTGTTATAACGTTGCCATGGCTACTTTCTTTTTCTCTCTCTCTCTTTCTTTTAACCTTAACGCTGAACTATGAACATTGTTGTACTGGAAACGGCTCCCAGTCAAGTTTGCTCGGAGTGCAGTGATGTCTTGGATGACAAGAGATGGTGCTGTTGCTCTTCTGCTCGGTGCAGCTGCAGCGTTGCTATGGTGTCTGCCTTCAGCAGCTAAACAATATTTCACACCCTCGAACGTGAAATGTGACGTCCGTGTAAACCTTCCACAACACTGTACTCAGAATAGCCTTGTTTGTCAACACTAGGACAGCCTATCAATGAGCCTTTCCTGGCTTCGAATGAACTGACAGTACCAGAGCACATTGTTTAATCTGTTTGATGCATAAGAATGCAAGTGTTGTTCTCCTCTTGTTAAAATGGATGAAATGCACTGTTGCACCAACTGTTTCAGTTTTTTTTTGGGGGGGGTAATTGTTTTAAATGTATTTCCCCTCCGACATTTCAGAATCTCCACAGACAGCCATGAGTCTGCAGTGGACGGCCGTGGCGACGTTCTTGTATGCAGAGGTGTTCGCTGTGCTACTGCTGTGTGTGCCCTTTATCTCCCCCAAAAGGTTGGTTTCTGCACAATTTAAAAAAAAACTTTCAAAAGGGGAATATCTGTCTAAGGGGAATAAGAGTTGAGTAAAATGTTGAAATCAAGTCAAATAGCAAGATTCCACTACCCTCTTCTTGTTTGGCAATCCTTGACCTTTTGGCGTCCTCATGGATTTCATTTACTGAGCAGTGTTTTGGACAGTCATACTTAATCTGATGCATTTCTCAATCAGTGCACCACTCTTCTCGCTCTTGATAAGCTGAGCACACAGATTCGGCAAATCAATAACTTTGGTTTGTTAATGGTGCTTTTATTTCAGGAGTTCAGTCCGTTGCATTAGAACAGGGACCCAATGCAATGCGGTGGATCACCTGTGGCATCTCTAAGGAACCTAAAACAGTTTAATATGTACTAGGTCAAATGTAACATCATGGCCTACTCCAGAATCTATGAGAACTTAAAAACAAGGCGCAGGAGGATGTGCTTAATCCAATTTGATTCATCCATTCACGCTTTGCATGTAGTGGTAACAGGAATAGAGAAGCTGTAATTTATTTACCACTGGAAAGACTCATGACCACTCAACTGATTTAAAGGTCGCTAGGATATCTAACATTGAAACATCAGTTCCCAGAAGTGAAAACAAGCTTAATGTCAGATGTTGGTGTTGACTCATTTAGCAGTCTAGTGGTGTTTTTTTTTTTCTTTTTTCAGCTCAGTAATTAATTCGGACTGGTAAACATGTTTTTCTCTCTAGGGTCGTGAGAGCAGCATTCACTTTCAGATCAACTCTTGTACATTCATCTTTGTCTGTGAACATATGGTTATTCTAGCATGTTGTTGTTTTTTTTTTTTTCTCAGATGGAACAGATTCTTTAAGTCCCGATTTGTTCAAACGGTTACATATTATGGAAACACTGCCTTTATGGTGGCAATTGCCATCCTGGTCTTTCTTCTCATTGGTGAGTGTTTAGCCTCCAGACATTCAATTCAGTTAAATTCAATTCCATTCATATTGCGCCAATAACAATTGAAATTGTCTCAAGGCGCTTTACAGAGTCCAGAGTCTAAACCCTCTAGAACAAGCACTAAAGCGACTTGACTGTTCTAGATGTTTCTTTGGTCTCCCACACTTGGCTGTCTTTAGTTAAATTAATAAAGTCTAATTACCCTGAATAATCATCACCACATTCATTCATCTCTCTGCGTCTGATTGTGTGTGTTTGTGTGTGTGTGTGTGTGTGTGTGTGTGTGTGTGTGTGTGTGTGTGTGATTTGTCATGTGTGTAGATGCCGTCCGAGAGGTGCGGAAGTACAGTGTGCAGGACACAGTTGACCTGACCAACAACCCGGTGGCTGTCGAGCACATCCACATGAAGTTGTTCAGGGCCCAGAGGAACGAGTACATTGCTGGCTTTGCCCTGCTGCTCTGTCTGTGAGTGGTCACAAGCACACAGGTGGTGGGGGGGGGGGGGGGGGGCTGGGATACAGATGAGGGCCACTAGATACTAGTGTACACACACACACACACACACACACGTGCGCGCGCGCGCATGTTTCTTTCTCCTGAGCTGTTCTCTAACAGGCAGTGGGGCTCAGTGGTATGTGATGTAAGAGTCTGTGTCCATGCTGGCGCCCCCTGTGCTTGTGCTGTGCTGTGTGGCCATATGGAATGCAGCTTCACACAGGATCCTCGGGCAAAACACCATGTGCTTAGACTACGTCTGTGAATCAGCCTTAGAAACCCCCTCATTTGAGCGCTTTTTCATGTTGCATAATCTTTTTAAAGAATTGGCTGGCTGACCATGACTCACTGCTTTCGTGCTCTCTGCCTCACGGTCAGTTTTGAGTTGGAAAGCTTGATGCGGGCCACAGTTGTCAGTCATGTGTGTCTTACGGGACCTGTTACTGCTTTGTGTTGAAATGTAGTCAGAACAACAGCGAAAACATTCAATAATATGCAACTCAGTTGAGCTGAGTACTTCCAATGGGTGAACCCAGACAGAAATGAATGGAAAAACCATCAACTAAGCATGAGACTACCTACCAAAGTCAAAACTACCTATTACAATGACTCAAACTCTTCCATATATGCTTTAGCTATTAATGCTGTGTGAAAGGTTGCAGTTAAGGCTATATGCAAAGACCTCTTCACATATGTAAAACATTTACTGGCAGTTCATCATTCTTGATGTTGTAAAGAGTGATGCCCTTGACGTATATGAGTGATGCCCTTGACGTATATGAGTGATGCCCTTGACGTATATGAGTGATGCCCTTCATGTACGCAGCAGACCAGACCAACATAAAACTCATTCCATCCTGTCAATGGACAGATTGGGGTAATGACTGGAAGTTGGATTGATTTTAGACTGTGAGAAAAGGTCTCGGGCACGCTATTGATTGCTCTATGCTA
This sequence comes from Clupea harengus, assembly GCF_900700415.2. Classification (NCBI taxonomy): domain Eukaryota; kingdom Metazoa; phylum Chordata; class Actinopteri; order Clupeiformes; family Clupeidae; genus Clupea; species Clupea harengus. Next base: position 5,784 of record NW_024879978.1, on the reverse strand, counting down.
GTCATTGAAGTCAGCGTGACAAATGTTATCCCTTTTGTGTGTTTGTTGCTATGCATGCTCAAAACATTTAGACAGAGTCGTACAACAAAAGCTGTCAGTCAGACTATTGACGAGTTCCTACATCAGAAAAATCTGCCCTAGTTACTTAACCATAAATAGATCAAAGCACACTAAGTGTGTTTGGGAAGTGAAGAGGAGGTTCTCTCTCTCTCTCTCTCTCGTGCACACTCTCTCCTGCTCGCTCTCTCTCTCTCTCTCTCTCTCTCTCTCTCTCCTGGGACGGGAGCAGTGGAAGGAATGTTGACTGTTAAACACCAACTAGAGATATTTTCCATTCACAAATCTCATCCGAGGTGCAAAGCCTCCAAGCCGGGCAATTGGTCGGGGGCGACGGTTGCCACCGCTCACCATTAGCCCTCCATCTCATTCATGCGTCCCGTCCGCATAGCTCTTCCATACAGGGGCCCACTCGTATTCCTCTCAATGGTGTCCTAAAAATAGCACCTGTGAACACAGGGGGCTACTACCTCTATTTGCGCTACTACTTCCCTCCTCTTGCCAGGTTTGGCTGTTTGGCACGCAGCAGTCCCGGACAGCTGCGGCCTGTCGGAGAGGAGCATGTGATTAGGCACCTGGTGATGAACATTATATTTAGCCTGGAGTGGATGTCCATTCCTTTTGGACTGTATAGCCAAGAGACTCCAGTTGCACCAGCACCCTCGCTGCACTGGCCAGGGCCTTTTTGACCCTCACCGCATGCTACCGGGATGACTAACCTCGTCACATGCTGGGTGACTGATGATGCGGAGGCAAGACCCGGGGTGCATAGATGCTCAGTTACCTTACAAGTGGAAGCCAGAGCAGCCAGACTAAACATATAGGAACATTAAAGGTGGTGTTAGGTGGCCTGTTATTGTGACAGTGACTTCAGAGCAGATATATGGCCCTTTTCTGCCACATATATTTCACCCGCATTCTTAGAGTACGGAAGCTTGTCGGCTGTCTGCATTCCTTTAGTGGTTGCACACCATAGATGTGACCTTTATTTGGTTGTCAAAAGGCAGTTAAGCTGTAACTGTAAACTGTTGTAGGATCAGCTGATTGTGGATAAGCTCATAGTATGCAAATAAGGTCAAGCATGTTTCAGTGGGGTGTAAGTAATGAGGTTGCGTGGTGACATAAGCAAAGGGCTCATGTTTGAAAAGATGTCTTGGCGAAAGAAGAGTTTTGTAGTGCATCTGTGAATGATGTTCTGATCTAGTTGGAAAAGAGCTTAAAAAAAAAAAAGAGCTCGGGCAGCCACTCGAGCAAAGCGGAAAATGGAACATCGTTGTGAATGATAGAATGAAAAATGGCAAACTAAAGTAGTGCACCTGTGTTCCATCCCAGTGGCAGAAAAAGATCACAAACGTGCCGGGTGGGGGTGCAGCAATCTGAGGTTAACATTCAGCTGAGGTTATTTGACAAATGATTTGTTTACCAGCTAGAGAGATTCTTTTGATGACCTAATCCTTAAGTGGACGTAGTGTGTAACACATACAGTAACCTGTATGTGTGCCTGGATAGTCTTTAGGCTTTTAAGTATCTACCACTGCATGACGGATGTGAGTTTATTATCTGTGCTTGGTAGAGCTTGACCAGAACATTGGTGTTGCTTGTACCATACTCTATGTGTTCAACTACAGGAACACTAGAGCTTCTTGTATCCATGTCAACACGTTCTCAGATAACTGTGTGTGCGCGCAGGTTTTTTTTTTTCTTTTTATCCCAGTGGAAATGAAGACAAACTCTCAGCGCTCAGCTCCAGCAACTGAACCATTATGAATGTACATTTATTCATATTGTTAGCGGATGCTTTTATTTGAAGCACATGTAACTAACATACTGGTGATGTGTATTATACAGTAAAGTTGGTGAAGTTCACATCTTTTTCACATGTGGTATGGTGTGCTCTCAGGCCTTCAAACCCTGTGACCATGACTTTGGTGGTGGTAGCGCCCTGCTCTAGCAGTTAAGCCATCGGAAGGATGTATGGTTTTGTCTGCATCTGTTGAGTGTCATTGATATGCAGAGATGTTTTTATGAGCCTTATCTGTATTCCCTGCTGCTGTTTAGGATTCTGAGGCGCCTGGCCACCCTGCTCTCCCAGCAGGCCTGTCTCATGGCTTCCAACGAGGCCTTCAAGAAGCAGGCGGAGGGCGCCAACGACGCCGCCAAGAGGTACATGGAGGAGAACGAGAAATTGCAGGAGGTGAGTTTAACGCAGCGTAACGCACGGCATGCACCGGTGTGGCCTGACGCCAAACACCACGTCACACACTAAAACAGAACACAACACTGATGGGTATTGCAGTGAGGGAAGGGATGGGGATGACGAACACACAAGAACAGCAAGCAGTTGCAGGTAAGGACTGTACAGATTGAGTAAGGTACACACTGTACACACACGGGGGGGGAGAGAAAATGTTGGCTACACTTGTGGCTACACTTGTGGGTTCAGTGTACTCTGTAGGATGCTATGCCCGTCTGAATCACTGGAGGGCGATGTTGCATACTAGGAAAATTTGAATGTGCACAAAATGCAAATGCGAAGACTGAAAGTTAGTCTGCTGCTGTTGAAAGAAGTACATCCTATGCACGATTTGGTGCGAAAGTCATATTGCGATTATTATGGGCAATATATCAAATGTACATTAGACAGGCATGTGGACTAAACTTTTTTTTATTATTGAACAGTGAATATGGTACAATTGGTATGATATTACCCAGTGCATAAAGAGTAGACATTGAGCTGCTACTAGGGTCAGAACTCGACTTTTCCCTGGACCCCTTTCATTATGGGCCTGTTTGCAATGGCTGATTCCTTTGCCTGCTCAGCCTTTTGCTTGCTGTGGACACTTGAATAGGCTATTATAAGAGTAGGCAACACACCTCATCTGTGCTCCAGCATTTAATAAGGACTGTTAACACATAGCCTGCCACTTTATATACAAATATTCTATTTAACCCTGACTTGTAGGTGCACTTTCAACTGGAGTTGCAGCTGAAATATAATGAAATATACTTGTTTGAATATAATGGGTTAAGGGTAACTTAATTCTTACATTTAGGCTAGGGAATAGATCTTACTTCATTTACAGTGAGTAATGGGTCAATTTCAGGGTAAATTATCCTAATTGTTTTCATTTATTTAGCTAGACTTTTGTAAATGTAATTCTCACTCATATTAAATATGGACAAAATAGATATAGCCTAGCCACTGTAAACTAAACTGTATCACTGTATTCAACTCTTTTACAGCAATGTAAGCCTCCCTGGCCTTTTGGTTGTTCAGGTTTATCTAAAGTCTTTATAGCCCCGAATTATTATAGTCCATGCCTCCGCCTCCGCTGAAAAAAAAGCAGTGCGTGAGCTATCGGTCATAAACTCGGCCTGCGTTGGCAAACGCTTCCCTTTTATGCAAATGTGCTCAAACTCCGGTTAAGAGTCAGCCAACATCTTAATCACCGGTGTATTTTGCCAACCTTGACTTTCCTTCAAAACCCTTGTTAAATCTGAATAGATTAAAACTCTGTTCTTAGTACAGCCCTCTGGTGTGCACACCAGGTAGTCATGTGACCATACACTGCACACGCTCCACTGCCTGAGCAGAGACTTACTGGTCGTCTCTTTATGATGGGATGGATGATGTAGATAATGAGCAGACTGCACACATACAGCGAATAGGTTCTCAAGTTCATACGCACATTTTTTTTATTTGATTCAATCGCAGCCTTTTGCAGTTATGTAATCGTACAGGCTGACATTGCGATGAGATGAACTGAGCAGCACTAACTCTATGCGTTGTCGATTGCTGCACGAGGGGAACATCTTTGCCTTGTGAACATATTTACAGTACAACATTTGTGCAATCAACACTTACACGCCAAAAGATAAAGTACTTGTCGGTATTCTGTCATTCTGCATTCCACCGGAACATGGGGTCTTGATTTACATGATGGCTGCATATAACTCAATATTTGCTGTGATCCGGCTCTGACAAACCGCAATCTGCCTAGATTCTGAGAACTAAACATCAAAGTATGTTCTCAGATATTCAGTGATACTGAGCATGTGGTCCCTAAGATTATCCTTTTTAAACATGCCTTCATTTCAGACTTTCTCCTGGTAGAATGAACCATGGCCTCTCATGCGCTATCAATGATCGTGTTAGTATGCAGGAGGTCTGTCCTGATCCAATCTATTCAAGCAGATTAAGTGTGTTTACTCCTGATGTAAAGGTTTACCCTCTTCACGAGTTGGTTTGTGCTATGGGTTTTTGAGTTTGATTTTTCAGTTTGAGTCAGTTGTTGCATCGATAGAAAGTTGAAACAAATTTAAAAAAATAATGAAAAGGACAAATTCAATTCAAAGTGTGTGTTGTAAAGTACATATAACAATGACCTTGTTGCACATAAACTGAGTATGGGAGCAATTTCATTTGATTAAACAGTGGGTCTGAAGACCTTTTGTAAATTGTTGTACAGTATCGTTATCAAGTCTTTATTCTGCACGGCCCTACCATTACTGAAAGCACTAGCTGATGAGTTGCGAGTTGAGTCCGGTAAAAGCTGGGTGCTGAATAGCCTCACTTCGACCCATGATCGATCGCAACGCAATTGTGATGTAACAGAGGACATCAATTCTATAAGGGCTTCAGCCGAGCCCCACTGCGCATGACTATATTATTATTATTATTAAAGGCACCAGGCAGCTGTCATTGATTTGATTGTCGAGCGCCATACTGTTTAGCCTGGGTATGCCGTGTGCTGCTCTTGCCCTGACACCCTCTACCCTTCCTCCCCCGCGCATTCATAACTGAGAACATTGATCTCCTAGATTGCGTCTGCGGCCCAGAAGGTCGTCGCCAGCAACCACGTGAGGTGCCCACATGTCACAGTTACTCATGTCTGCTGTGCTTGTATAATACAGAACAGCGCCATAAACCAGTGGGCAACATGATCTCTCGCAGTGACAGAAGGGGCCGTGAAATCTTATTTCAGTTACATTGAGGGAGCGCGAGTTCTCTGAAATGGTAGGGGTTGGGGGAGGTGAGGCGAAAAGAATTTACAGCTGAAAAGAGAAACTGATATGTGTAGTCTTTTTCGAGTGCCTCGTGTGGCCAGCCTGGGTCTGGTTGATTTGACCTGCCCTTTTCAGACTGTTTGTTTGCATTATAAAGGCCCTGATGTTGATAGCCTGGGAGGCACAAGGGACAGTGCAGTTCTAATCAACTCTATTTCCCACCTTTTGAATCGCGTTGACATTCTGTGTGGACAAATGACTCGCCGTGCAGTCTTTGACCCCCATCACTACGTCAGACACTGTCCTACCACTATTGCAATTGTTCCCGAGAAAGACGAATCATCTGTCTGATCAGGGTCATACACATCGCACGGGACTGTTAATTCAATTACTCACAAAATATATTAAGAACTTCATTGAACACATACACAAACGTAGCGACTGCATCATGTTAACCCGACAGGAACATTGCAAAATACCAGCTCCCAAAACATGAATTGATCTAGTAGCCACTGTCAGTGGCCATAGTACATTGTTGTACTTCAACTAACTCATTTATGACTAATTTTGCAATTCCTACTAATTCCTGATCATTGCTTTTTATGGTCTCTGGTTGCAGCCATTACTCCTACCTGACATTGCACATTTGCAATTAGCATCTGTGTGTGTGTGTTGTACCCTTAGTACCTTTGCCATCAGGTTCATGGAACCGCGTTTCAC